>NC_092147.1:80369558-80614558 GCF_045791955.1 Oncorhynchus clarkii lewisi | reverse complement strand
AATTACTCCCAAAATTGCTCTTAAGATACATCTAGTCTTACAAAGATTTAATGAAAAGTCATGTGAGCCTGGTGCTCTTAATAAAGCGGTAAAGTTAGGTTAAAGGTCAAGGGTAGGGTTACACAGAACCCAAACCGGCTGCGCGCGTGCGCCATCGTGCATAAATGTATTTTGTCCCCCCAAACCAAACGCGATCATGACACGCAGGTTAAAATATCAAAACAAACTATGAACCAATTATATTAATTTGGGGACAGGTTGGAAAGCATTAAACATTTTTGGCAATTTTTTTATTTTTATTTTTACCTTTATTTAACTAGGCAAGTCAGTTAAGAACAAATTCTTATTTACAATGACGGCAATGAGTGGGTTAACTGCCTGTTCAGGGGCAGAACGACAGACCTTGTCAGCTCGGGGGTTTGAACTTGCAACCTTGCGGTTACTAGTCCAACGCTCTAACCACTAGGCTACCCTGCCGCCCCAATTTAGCTGGTTAGCTTACAATTGCTAGCTAATTTGTCCTATTTAGCTAGCTTGCTGTTGCTAGCTAATTTGTCCTATTTAGCTAGCTTGCTGTTGCTAGCTAATTTGTCCTATTTAGCTAGCTTGCTGTTGCTAGCTAATTTGTCCTGGGATAATAACATTGAGTTGTTATTTTACCTGAAATGCACAAGGTCTTCTACTCCACCAGTTAATCCAAACATAAAACGGTCAACCGAATCGTTTCTAGTCATCTCTCCTCCTTCCAGGTTTTTCTTCTCTCTTTATATTGCGATTGGCAACTTTCATAAATTAGGTGCATTACCGCCACTGACCTTGTTCGTCTTTCATTCACCCACGTTGGTATAACTAATGAGGAGGTGACACGTGGGTACCTGCTTCTATAAACCTATGAGGACATAGGAGAGGCAGGACTTTCAGCGCAATCTGCATCAGAAATAGAACTGACTTCTATTTTAGCCCTTGGCAACACAGACTCTCGTTGGCGCGCGTGAGCAGTGTGGGTGCAATAATTGAATAATATAGATTTCAAAATGTGTTTTGCAACGCGCACGCAACACGAGCGGTGTAGTCAGTCTGTTTGTGGTTATAAACTGGATTTGTGGTTGGACAAAGATAAAAAGCCTTGGACTAGAACATAATATAGGGTCAACTGGGGGAAAGCTGTATCTTTCTATGGTTGCATCCCAAATTGCACCCTGTTCCCTATATAGTGCTCTACTTTTGACCAGAGTACTATGGGTCCTGGTCAAAAGTGGTGCACTACATAGGGAATGGGGTGCTTTTTGGCACTCAGTAACAGTACATGACATAATAGCCTCAGTAGAGCACAGTTTGGGGTGATGAATGTGCATATGGACCTCACATTATCCTCCTGGGCTATATATTATCTGAAGGCTATATATCCTCCTGCAGTCAGCAGCAGCCCAATTATAAATCAACACTCTCTCAATTCAATGAGTGATTCATGACTATTTATCGACGATAATTTACAGAAGTGGTTTTGGATGCATTTTACTTCGCTGAGAGGCAGTAATTTACAAACGAAGACGAAAGGAACACAACAATACAGCTGTGTTTTTAGACTGACAGGCAGCAATGCGCTAAACAATCTGGACGATAAATTAGATTGATTTAGATGCTTGATGGTCCTGGTAACGCAGGAAGAGGAATTTACCCCAGAACGCTTCTTTAGAGACGAACAGAATACCAAAGAGGTAGAAACATTCCAATGAAACAGTCCCAACAAAACATGGTCCTGGTTGAGCCACTTGTGGAGGAACATAAATGTTTAATGTAATGTGTTTGTTTATCTTTGTTTCTTTTTTTTTACATCAGCCTTGGGGTGCTTATAGGCAAAAGACAGGTTTATCGTTTAACAGGGAAAGATTTACAGAAGGAAAGTCATTTAGGTAGTGCTGCAGTACCATAGCGTTTTCTAGCCGCTGTAGTTGCTTTGGGCGTGCTGTTAGGGAGGTTGTGCTATTTTCTGCTAAACAATTTGTGACAGTTGACTTTAGTGAGAGTTCTGTACAAAATAAAATCTTACAAGATTTGATTATATTAAATCATAATAGGTGTGTACATACGAGTGTGTGCTCGTGTACGTGCGTTTGTGTGTGTGTGCATGCATGCATGTTTGTGTGTGTGTGTGTGTGTGTCTGTGTGTACATGGGTTCGTGTTTGTGTGTGCGTGCATGTGTGTGTGTGTGTGTGTGTTCGTGTTTGTTTGTGTGGGTGTGTGCATGCGTTTGTGTTTCTGTGTGTATGGGCGCTTAGAGCACTTCACATGATATGGTATCATCAGACCAGGGTTATTATTTCACATGTATAGTACACAACCACTACTTCCTGTTCTTCTGAAGCTACGAAGTCGTTTTTTGTCTAATATTAGTGGTATTTTTCTCCTCAATTATCCCTTAATGGTTAGTTATATTTGTATCAAATGCACCCAACAATTAACAAAGAGGTCTGGATTGGGTGGCTTTTACCCCAGGGTACTCTCTCTCTCTCTCTCTCTCTCGCCCCCTACATCTCTCTTTCTCTCTCTCTCTCTCTCTCTGTAATTCCAGCACACCCTGGGTGAATTAATTAATCACATAGCTGGCTGGGTAACAAAGTTAAATATCATTTAATTATATTCCCTGCTTTGTTAAGAAGCCAACTGTCAGCCTTTGGTAAGTGTGCTGTGGCTCTCTGCGGCGCTCCAGGCAAGTGTGTGTGTGCCCGTGTGCATTCGCATGACTGCATGACTATATATGTGTGTGTACTTGTGTTCATGTGCGTGTGTGTGCTTACATGATTGCATATGTGTATGTGCGCTTACGTGCTTATGTGCTTGTGTGTGTGTGTGTGTGTGTGTGTGTGTGTGTGTGTGTGTGTGTGTGTGTGTGTGTGTGTGTGTGTGTGTGTGTGTGTGTGTGTGTGTGTGTGTGTGTGTGAGTAAGTACGTGCGTGCATGCGTGCGTGCGTGCGTGCGTGTGTGTGTGTGTGTGCATGTGTGTGTGTCGTGCTGGGAGAAGTGGGAGAAACAAGAATTAACAGGTACATGGAGATGGAGGAATCCCCAGGTCTCCCAGCTGGATGACTGGCATCTCTCTGACAGCCCCACAGTCCCAGTGTACAAGAACATTGTCCCTGGTAACTACTGCTGTTAGCTTTAGTTTACGTCCTGGGGGAAGCAAAGCGAGGCTACAGACACAAACACGTTCACTACAGAAAAACTACTATTGTTTTGATCACAAACAGATAGACAGTTATTTAACCCTTTGTGGAACATAGGCAGTATTCGTAGGTTGCAGGTTGCTTCACAATATTGTTATGTGAAATTCTCTTGAGTACTGGTGCCCGACTGAACATTCTACTTGGCATTCTTAATTGGCGCTGTTGAAGATTTAGTCTAAATTGCATTATAGTGCACATTAGTAGGAAAGCTTTTTGTCCTCATTGTGATATCACAAGACTTTAGATGCAGTATAACATTATCTATCTAGCTAAGATTGCTAACTAGATTGCTAGCTATTTTTGACTAACTTTGCCAGCTAATGGTAACGTTGCCATCTCTCTAAAGCACATTTGAGGGCTTAATAATGATGGCAAAGTTATTTGCTACTATAATTTGCCTACTTTAACAATGTCATCGTATTTCCAGGCACTATAGTGTAATTTAGATGAAACAGACTTTAGTCCCCGTTCAGAATGACTGGGTATCACTGTGGCTGAAGCGTCTTTAGAATGATCATAACAATGGCATGACGCGACCGAGTGACAGAGGTGCAACTCATGCAACTTCGGCTCTTCCGTTAGTTATTCTAACTGATTCTAATCAATGACATCATTCAAAAAGTATGGCCCTACTATTTTCACTGTAGGATTCTAAAGTAGAATCACTATCAACAATGCACTTCCAACGAACACTCTAGAGTCTGTCCCCCCACAGCATGTTGTTGATGAGAGATTGAACACCAGCAGCAATAAAACTCAGTCCCTACCACAAACCAGCCTAAGAACATTTCCATTCAGTATTTACAGTATATTTCTATGTATGAATGTCCCTTGTCCAGGGGAGAAATCACTGAGAACCACAGAGCCTGTAGGTCAGGGACAGCAGGGTGATCTAGGAAGGTTTGTCACCAACCAACCATCAACCAAACAGGCTGTGCATACCACACAGGCCCCAGATAAACCAAACAAGGTAAGCCAGTATACTTGGAAGCCCATTAACCAAGTTTAAAAACAGCAAACTTTTGTTTTAACCACGTTAGAACGGAAGAGAGCTACGCCTCTCCCCAGCAGTCTATTAAACCTGAATCAAACGGGCAGGGCTCAATAATCAGAATGCTCAGGATCCTTCTGAGGGGTGAAGAAATCAATAGACTAAGGAAGAAGAACCTATAACCCATCACTTAATTATCTTTATCACTGTGATTTAGTGGAAGAGGAGGATGCTAAAGAACTGTAAATCATTGTCGATGACATTGAGGGTGCTTCATGGTGAATCTAACAGTTCTAGGAGACAGAACGTACAGACCTTCTGCAAGGCACACAATTTAGAGCTGGATTGGCCGTTGTCTTAAAGAGCAGGGTGACATACCGGGTAGAAAGCAGGAAACAGGGTGAGTGGAAGAGAGAAGGGAAGGCTGGGGATGCGGGTAGCGAGGTGAAATGAGTGAGTGGTGAGTGAGTCATCATCACCGGAGATATATCTGTGTGACAGGTTTATAGTCTAGGAGCCAAGCTTCAATTTTTTGGGGGTGCACCCCTCCTCTTCGCCTCATCCACTGTCCACCCCTTACCCCCCTCTACACCTGCACCACCCCCCCCCCCCCCCCCCCCCCCCCTGTGAAATGAGTGAGATGAATCTTTGCGGCCATTACATTTACCACAGCATTCACAATCAACTCCCCTTCTTTTCCCTTTCCCACATTTCATAGAAGAAGGGATGGAGGGCTGGAGGGAGGGTTATTTTTTCCACCACAGACCGAGTCATGAGTTCATCTGAACAGGGCAGATGCTTCCTCAGATTTTCTGGCCGTGCACTGACAAGCCTCTTATTGTTTCTGTTGAAAAGCCTACAGTGTTCTAGTGTTCCTGGTAATGGCTATGAGAAGGAGGCATATACGTCACCAAGAGTGAATCAATAGATAATGGAAGAGATTTCAAGACTGTTTCAAGGACAGCTTTTTTCCATCGACGTAACATTGCAAAAATCAGAAACTTTCTGTCCAAAAATGATGCAGAAAAATGAATCCATGCTTTTGATACTTCTAGGTTAGACTACTGCAATGCTCTACTTTCCGGCTACCCGGATAAAGCACTAAATAAACTTCAGTTAGTGCTAAATACGGCTGCTAGAATCCTGACTAGAACCAAAACATTTGATCATATTACTCCAGTGCTAGCCTCCCTACACTGGCTTCCTGTCAAGGCAAGGGCTGATTTCAAGGTTTTACTGCTAACCTACAAAGCATTACATGTGCTTCCTCCTACCTATCTCTCTGATTTGGTCCTGCCGTACATACCTACACATACGCTACGGTCACAAGACACAGGCCTCCTAATTGTCCCTAGAATATCTAAGCAAACAGCTGGAGGCAGGGCTTTCTCCTATAGAGCTCCAATTTTATGGAATGGTCTGCCTACCCATGTGAGAAACGCAAACTCGGTCTCAACCTTTAAGTCTTTACTGAAGACTCATCTCTTCAGTGGGTCATATCATTTAGTGTAGTCTGGCCCAGGAGTGTGAAGGTGAATGGAAAGGCTCTGGAGCAATGAACCACCCTTGCTGTCTCTGCCTGGCCGGTTCCCCTCTTTCCACTGGGATTCTCTGCCTCTAACCCTATTACAGGGGCTGAGTCACTGACTTACTGGTGCTCTTTCATGCCGTCCCTAGGAGGGGTGCGTCACTTGAGTGGGTTGAGTCACTGATGTGATCTTCCTGTCTGGGTTGGCGCCCCCCCTTGGGCTGTGCCGTGGCGGAGATCTTTGTGGGCTATACTCTGCCTTGTCTCAGGATGGTAAGTTGGTGGTTGAAGATATCCCTCTAGTGGTTTGGGGGCTGTGCTTTGGCAAAGTCGGTGGGGTTATATCCTTCCTGTTTGGCCCTGTCCGGGGGTATCATCGGATGGGGCCACAGTGTCTCCTGACCCCTCCTGTCTCAGCCTCCAGTATTTATGCTGCAGTAGTTTATGTGTCGGGGGGCTAGGGTCAGTTTGTTATATCTGGAGTACTTCTCCTGTCTTATCCGGTGTCCTGTGTGAATTTAAGTATGCTCTCTCTAATTCTCTCTTTCTCTCTTTCTTTCTCTCTCTTGGATGACCAGAGCCCTAGGACCATGCCTCAGGACTACCTGGCATGATGACTCCTTGCTGTCCCCAGTCCACCTGGTCGTGCTGCTGCTCCAGTTTCAACTGTTCTGCCTGCGGCTATGGAATCCTGACCTGTTCACCGGACGTGCTACCTGTCCCAGACCTATTATTTGACCATGCTGGTCATTTATGAACATTTGAACATCTTGGCCATGTTCTGTTATAATCTCCACCCGGCACAGCCAGAAGAGGACTGGCCACCCCTCATAACCTGGTTCCTCTCTAGGTTTCTTTCTAGGTTTTGGCCTTTCTAGCGAGTTTTTCCTAGCCAACGTGCTTCAAAACCTGCATTACTTGCTGTTTGGGGTTTTAGGCTGGTTTTCTGTACAGCACTTTGAGATATCAGCTGATGTACGAAGGGCTATATAAATACATTTGATTTGATTTGATTTCTGCTGGCTGCTTAAGGCAGTGTTATTATCTAGGCCTGTTATATTGATATAAGCCCCTTGTTTGTCTGGAGGGAACACTCGTGGCTGCAGTGACAGGGTGAAGACCAGGAATAATCATTAACATTGGTAGCCGGGATGCCGGGACTGTCGAGACCACACGTCACAATTCCTGGAAAATATAATCTCAATCCCACTGAAACTCAAAATTCTTAATTCTGTTTTGCATGAAAATTCCTAACTTTATTCTGTAATTGCATTATCAAAGCAAGTCTAGCCTATGTCAAAATACCGCTATAACATTTCCCCCGCTTCTCCGCGCTGTGTTGTACTGCTTTCTCCGCGCTGTGTTGTACTGCTTTCTCCGCGCTGTGTTGTACTGCTTTCTCCGCGCTGTGTTTTACTGCTTTCTCCGCGCTGTGTTGTGCTGCTTTCTCCGTGCTGTGTTGTACTGCTTTCTCCATGCTGTCTTGTACTGCTTTCATTGTGCTGTCTTGTACTGCTTTCTTTGTGCTGTCTTGTACTGCTTTCTCTGCACTGTCTTGTATTGCTTTCTCCGCGCTGTCTTGTACTGCCTTCTCCATGCTGTCTTGTACTGCTTTCTTTGTGCTGTCTTGTACTGCTTTCTTTGTGCTGTCTTGTACTGCTTTCACTGTGCTGTCTTGTACTGCTTTCTTTGTTCTGCCTTGTACTGCTTTCTCTGCGCTGTCTTGTACTGCTTTGTCTGCGCTGTCTTGTACTGCTTTCATAGTGCTGTCTTGTACTGCTTTCATTATGCTGTCTTGTACTGCTTTCTTTGTGCTGCCTTGTACTGCTTTCTCTGTGCTGCCTTGTACTGCTTTCTCTGATCTGTCTTGTACTGCTTTCATTGTGCTGTCTTGTACTGCTTTCATTGTGCTGTCTTGTACTGCTTTCATTGTGCTGTCTAGTACCGCTTTCATTGTGCTGACTTGTACTGCTTTTCTGGGCACAAAATCGGTTGAAATACTTTTTGTAAATATTTGCATGAATTTAGTGTGAGATTGTTTTGCACCTACTCTGGGTGTGCTCTGTGAGTCCTGAACTTGCTCTGTGTCGAGATAGCCTAGGCCTACTGCTGAAATGTGATGAATTAATTGAGGAACATGATAACGCTCTGAATTTATGAACGGCCTGTTTTGCAATTCACAACAATGTAATTGGTGGTCAAAGTTACTCTATCATTAATTAATATCAGCTTCACTTGCTGTGAAATCTTTACATAGTGGCATAGCCAAGCCGGCAATGTGGCGCTGGGACATTCTTATTTTGGGAGGACCCTGGCATAGTGACCATATTTTGGTTTTAAACGCTTTAAGTGGGCACTTCTGATTTTTGAGGTATTTCCCAGAACTCTCGGGATAAATATGAAATATTCCCTTTATTGAAACCTTGTAGGTTTTTGGGACAATTTGAATCCCTACACTGTATCCAAAACGCACTGATAGAGTATCACCTATCCTAGCTGAGAGGTGGCTAATAAGACCAGGAGTTTCTTCAGCCCACATAAAGCTGATGAGAATAAACTCTGGGTTTAGCTATGAAGGAGATGGACTATTTTGGGGCTATTGACCCACTGCCCCTCATTTTATGGTCATTTATCCAGGGCTTCGGAAGCACCCAAAGCTACTTCCAGTTAATAGAAGTATATGAAGAGGCTTTAGCCTAGCTCAGCCATGGCCATCATTGAACAAAAAAAAGACAGAGAGAGGAGACGAAGGGGCGTCTCCGCCTGGTTACCCCCCCTGCAGTCTTGGAATACATTAATGTCTCTGCTCTGAAGTAATTACTCACTAGACTAGGCCCATTTGACACTCGCAATAAATTAAAGTCGCCCCTTGAGTTTTAAAGGCAAATGCATATTGTAGCCATCACTTAGCGTCTGCCCTCTCCTTGCAGATCGTTTGTTGTAACAATGTGTTAGCCACAACTTGGTAACTGGACCCTACAGCAGCTGAGCTGACTACAGGGCCAGTGAGCTATATGCCAATAAAGGAAGAGATAAAAAGAGAAAAACAACTCTGGAGATAGATTAGAGTATTAACAGCAGCGCATGTGTCCTCACAATTAATCAATTCCACTCTATCAAGCGGTAATTTAATTATGAATTATGTATATGTCTGCCATGAATCATCTGCACACTTCATTAGCTAAATTGGACGAGGCTAGAAGCATATCATGGTGATTTAAATGAATACTTACTTTATTTTTTATTATTCTGGATAGTATGGCGAGGAAGAGTTAGTGACCTAACTCAAAGGGATTGTGAGTCCCCAGTTGCTAATGGTGATAAAATGAAATGTAATCATGATTTAATAATTGACAAATGAAAGCCTTGGGAACTGTAGTCTTATTCTATCTCTATTTTATGACTTTGTGAAGCCGTAAAAATGGTTTTTGAAACAGCTGTGTGTCCAAAGGAGCTAATTAAAGTGTAGGTAAACATGCATAACATTTAACCAAACACATCAAACACCAGGGACGAGACATTCTGTCTTTACAAAGCCACATCTGGGAGCTAAATCCAGACAGATGCTTTAGTTTCTATATCATGATATATTGTATAAACATACAGTATATACAATATACTGACCAAAAATATAAACACAACATGCAACAATTTCAAAGATTTTACTGAGTTACAATTCATATAAGGAAATCAGTCAATTGAAATGAATTAATTAGGCCCTAATCTATGGATTTCACATGACTGGGAATACAGATATGCATCTGTTGGTCACAGATACAACAACAACAAAAGGTAGGGGCGTGCATCAGAAAACCAGTCAGTATCTGGTGTGACCACCATTTGCACATCCTTGGCATAGAGTTGATCAGGCTGTTGATTGTGGCCTGTGGAATGTTGTCCCAGTCCTCTTCAATGGCTGTGTAAAGTTGCTGGATATTGGCGGGAACTGGAACATGCTGTCGTACATGTCGATCCAGAGCATCTCCAAACATGCTCAACGGGTGACATGTCTAGTGAGTATGCAGGCCAACTGGGACATTTTCAGCCTCCATGAATTGTGTACAGATCCTTGCGACATGGGGCCGTATATTATCATGCTGAAACATGAGGTGATGGTGGTGGATGAGTGGCACGATAATGGGCCTCAGGAACTTCTCACAGTATCTCTGTGCATTCAAATTGCCATCGACAAAATGCAATTGTGTTCCTTGTCCGTAGCTTATGCCGGCCCATACCATAACCCCACCACCACCATGGGGCACTCTGTTTACAACATTGACATCAGCAAACCGTATGCCCACACAATACCATACACGTGGTCTGTGGTTGTGAGGCCAGTTAGATGTACTGCCAAATTCTACTAAACAACATTGGAGGTGGCTTATGGTAGAGAAATGAACAATCAATTATCTGGCAACAGCTCTAGTGGACATTCCTGCAGTCAGCAAGCCAATTGCATACTTCCTCAAAACTTGAGACATCTGTGGCATTGTGTTGTGTGACAAAACGCCACATTTTAGAGTGGCCTTTTATTGTCCCTAGCACAAGGTGCACCTGTGTAATGATAATGCTGTTTAATCAGCTTCTTAATATGCCACATCTGGCAGGTGGTTGGATTATCTTGGCAAAGGAGAAATGATCACTAACAGAGATTTAAACCACAAACAAAAATACTTTGTGTACATTTTGGGAATGTTTTATTTCAGCTCCTAAAACATGGGACCAACACTTTACATCTTGCGTTTATATTTTTGTTCAGTGTACTCATGCATATTTTGGCTTTTTTCAGTAAAAAAAAAAGATATATATACAGTGGGTGAATTATGACCCATTCCACCTGACAGAGCTGGTGTAACAGAGTCAGGTTTGTAGGCCTCCTTTCTCGCACACACGCTTTTTCAGGTCTGCCCACAAATATTCCATAGGATTGAGGTCAGGGCTTTGTGATGGCCACTCCAATGCCTTGACCTTGTTGTCCTTAAGCCATTTTGACACAACTTTGGAAGTATGCTTGAGGTCATTGTTCATTTGGAAGACCCATTTGTGGCCAAGCTTTAACATCTCAAGACTGATGTATCCACATAATTTCCTTTCCTCATGATGCCATCTATTTTGTGAAGTGCACCAGTCCCTCCTGCAGCAAAGCACCCCCACAACATGATGCTGCCACCCCCGTGCTTCACAGTTGGGATGGTGTTCTTCAAACAAGCTAAGCGTCGGTATAGAGACAAAGTAGAGTCGCAATTCAACGGCTCAGATACAAGAGGTATGTGGCAGGGTCTACAGTCAATCACGGATTAAAAAAAGAAAACCAGCCCGTCGCGGACCAGGATGTCTTGCTCCCAGACAGACTAAACAACTTCTTTGCTCGCTTTGAGGACAATACAGTGCCACTGACACAGCCCGCTACCAAAACCTGCGGACTCTCGTTCACTGCAGCCGAAGTGAGAAAAACGTTTAAACGTGTTAATCCTCGCAAGGCTGCAGGCCCAGAAGGCATCCCCAGCTGCGCCCTCAAAGCATGCACAGAACAGCTGGCTGGTGTGTTTACGGACATATTCAATCAATCCTTATCCCAGTCTGCTGTTCCCACATGCTTCAAGAGGGCCACCATTGTTCCTGTTCCCAAGAAAGCTAAGGTAACTGAGCTCAACAACTACCGCCCCGTAGCACTCCCGTCATCATGAAGTGCTTTGAGAGACTAGTCAAGGACCATATCACCTCCCCCCTACCTGACACCCTAGACCCACTCCATTTTGCTTTCCGCCCCAACAGGTTCACAGATGACGCAATCGCAACCACACTGCACACTGCTCTAACCCATCTGGACAAGAGGAATACCTATGTAAGAATGCTGTTCATTGACCTCAGCTCAGCATTTAACACAATAGTACCCTCCAAACTCGTCATTAAGCTCGAGACCCTGGGTCTCGACCCCGCCCTGTGCAACTGGGTACTGGACTTCCTGATGGGCCGCCCCCAGGTGGTGAGGGTAGGTAACAAGATCTCCACCCCGCTGATCCTCAACACTGGGGCCCCACAAAAGGGTGCGTTCTGAGCCCTCTTCTGTACTTCCTGTTCACCCACGACTGCGTGGCCAATGCACACCTCCAACTCAATCATCAAGTTTGCCACTACAGTGGTAGGCTTGATTTCCAACAACGATGAGACGGCCTACAGGGAGGTGGTGAGGGCCCTCGGAGTGTGGTGTCAGGAAAATAACCTCACACTCAACGTCAACAAAACAAAGGAGATGACCGTGAACTTCAGGAAACAGCAGAGGGAGCACCCCCTTATCCACATCGACGGGACAGTAGTGGAAAGTAGTAGTAAGTTTAGGTTCCTCGGCGTACACGTCACAGACAAACTGAATTGGTCCACCCACACAGACAGAGTGGTGAAGAAGGCGCAGCAGCACCTCTTCAACCTCAGGAGGCTGAAGAAGTTCGGCTTTTCACCAAAAGCACTCACAAACTTTTACAGATGCACAATCGAGAGCATCCTGTCGGGCTGTATCACCGCCTGGTACGGCAACTGCTCCGCCCACAACCGTAAGGCTCTCCAGAGGGCAGTGAGGTCTGCACAACGCACCACCGGGGGAAAACTACCTGCCCTCCAGGACACCTACACCACCCGATGTCACAGGAAGGCCAGAAAGATCATCAAGGACAACAACCACCCGAGCCACTGCCTGTTCACCCCGCTATCATCCAGAAGGCGAGGTCAGTACAGGTGCATCAAAGCAGGGACCGAGAGACTGAAAAACAGCTTCTATCTCAAGGCCATCAGACTGTTAAACAGCCATCACTATCATTGAGTGGCTGCTGCCAACATACTGACTCAACTCCAGCCACTTTAATAATGGAAAATTGATGTAAAAAATATATCACTAGCCACTTAAACAATGCCACTTAATATAATGTTTACATACCCTACATTACTCTTCTCATATGTATATATGTATGTATGTATATACTGTACTCGATACCATCTACTGCATCTTGCCTATGCCGTTCTGTACCATCACTCATTCATATATCTTTATGTACATATTCTTCATCCCTTTACACTTGTGTGTATAAGGTAGTTGTTGTGAAATTGTTAGGTTAGATTACTCGTTGGATATTATTGCATTGTCGGAACTAGAAGCACAAGCATTTCGCTACACTCACATTAATATCTGCTAACCATGTGTATGTAACAAATAAAATTTGATTTGATTTGATTAGAGAACGCGTTTCACTGCTCCAGAAACCAATAGCGGCGAGAGTTACACCACTCAGCCCGACGCTTGGCATTACGCATGGTGATCTTCAGCTTCTGAGCAGCTGCTCGGCCATGGAAACCCATTTCATGAAGCTCCCGGCGAACAGTTCTTGTGCTGATGTTGCTTTCAGAGGCAGTTTGGAACTTGATAGTGAGTGTTGCAACCGAGGACAGACGATTGAACGGGACAGCAGTCTGCAGTCCCTTTCTATGAGCTTGTGTGGCCTACCATTCGCGGCTGAGCTGTTGTTTCTCCTAAATGTTTCCAATTCACAATAACAGCGTTTACAGTTTACTGGGGCAACTGAACAAAGCCAAAATATATATGTTTAAGGCTGAAACCAGTCCATGTGTACTGTATGTGTGATGGGTCTGTGGGTGTTTTGCCAGACACCCCTGGGGGAGTTTTAATAGAGGATTCCCTGTTCTAGTTGAGAGGTTAGTTGATTACTTCACCATGATTGAGTATAACCCCTGAATCCCTAGGGTATAAGTGTGTGGGTGCAGGTGTGCATGTTTGTGTGCGTGTGTGTGTGTGTGTGTGTGTGTATGCATTTCTCTCGAATTTGCATTGGTAGTTTAATAAACCAATCACACACACTCTCTCTCACTCTTTTTCGCTCCCTCTCTCTCTCTCCCTCTCTCTCTCTCTCTCTCTCTCTCTCTCTCTCCCTCTCTCTCTCTCTCTCTCTCTCAGGGAAAGGTCACAATTACAGCCTGTCATGATGTTGGCCTGTGGGTAAGGTTTATGACCCCCCCCATAAATACCTTTCTCCCTTCCCTCTCTCTCTGACTCTACTGAAGGACTCTTGAATAGCCTTTGTTAAACATAGAGAGTCTGGGAACATCAAACATGTGGGGGGAAAGGAACCATATTTCGGTAATAGAACCAGTTGAAAATATGTGTTGGTACTTAATGAATATGATATCAGTTTGGTTGTCATCTGAGACATTAAGACTGATGACAGGATGGCATAAACTGTATCTGGGAATGTCTACACATTCTAGTTATCATATTCACATGGAATTGTTGTACAATTTAAATGTTTGAAAATGAAACTATTTGTGAAAAGATTAAATGTAATTTTAGCTTCCAAATGAGATAAGGTTAGAGCTCTGCTCAATCAGTGGCACGCCCCTGTGAAGAGACATGGGTTATAAACTATGAAACACACCCTTCTCTCCCTCCACTATATAAGTCCTGGACGAAAATGTAGCCTTCTGTTCCGAGAACGATAGAACGATGGTCCATATGTTAAAAAGGACTAACATATCAACTACAGAACTAAGCCAACCTCAGCGTGAGCTTTGGCTGTGAATGGTATGAACTTTGAACTCTTATTCACTAAAGAAGTGAGACATCCTAGCTGTTGAGTTAGCAGCGGCAATTGTAAACGTGGGCTAGGAAAGGACGGACAACGTACCCAGTCTAACCCACAATGACGATACTACAACGTAGCCAATTTACAACCAGAGACATTCTTCCGAGGACAGGAAAATCTCTGTTTGCCAACACGGCCAGCATCTACATCCAACCTACCGAAGCGCAGCTCAGAGTAAATATTTATTGCATTTTCCTTTTCCAAATGGGCGGTAATTTAGAGTGCATAAGATACTGTATTTACGATAGCACAGCTTCTTCCCTTTGTTCCTCTGTCTTCCCGCTCTTTCACTCAAACCCAGCCCCTTTTCTTTGTGTAACTAGAAATTATGTCGGCTTTGTCCACCAGGGATGTTTTCTGTATGACATAATTTGCATTCTGTGTATGTGTAATTCTGTGTGATTAGTTAAGTATTTAGTAAATAAATAATTAAACCCAATTTTGTATTGCTGATTCAATTTGTTAGCCAGGGTTTGTGAAGATGAAGAATTTACGACTTTCAGATGAGACTGAAATAAGGTGACGATTAATATTGACTGCTATTGATGTAAAATATTACTAGCTATTCAAGAGTTTATTCGGAAAAGAACAGCTCTATAAACACTCTTTCGTGGTGCCCCGACTTTCTAGTTAATTACATTTACATGATTAGCTCAATCAGGTAATATTAATTACAGAAACAGGATTTTATAGAATAGCATGTCATATCACTTAATCCGGCATAGCCAAAGACACGACAAGCCTTATGAGGATCCATGGAGCCTGGCCTTCTCTCATTAACTATATTAAGAGTTCTGGGCTGGGGCTTGTTCAAGGGAGAAACTTAATATGCCCCCTGTGTCTCTTCTCTTCAACACACCCTAATGGTCCTGTATAGCCTGGGCTTAGGGCTCAGTGCTGGAGCAGAGAAGTAGAGAATAAATGGGGTTATTTGAGTAAGTAACCAGGGCCCTGAAAGGGCAGGTGACACATTAAGACACATTAGGGGATACCTAGTTAGAGAGTGGAGGTATATCTGAGGTCTCGGCTGCTTCCATTCCAACATGGTCTCATTTGTCAAAATGCAAATGTTGGTATTTGTCACCCAAGCTGACACATATTTTACTTATATAAAGTATCACTATGACGATGAACTAGGGTAAGGGCTTTCTTATATAAGGCAATGTAGTTGAAAGAAGTGTGGAGAGACTGCTGACAGATGAGACGTGCAAAGCTCTTCTCTTTCAGCTTTTATTAACCTTTTACTGCAGTGGGCTAAATCTTCGTCACACAGAGTGATTCATGGTAGTCTTAAACAAATCTACTTTGAAACAAAAGTATCCACCTCACACAGGTGGTTATGGGCTTAAAAAAAATACTTGTCAGATATAGAGTTGAAATGTATTCTATTTTGAGTTTGCATCCCAATATTACACTTTATATACATCACAGAAGACTGAAATATAACAAAACCGTTTGATATAGAAACACTGGATTTTCGTAGGTTTTTTTCAAATAATGATTATTAATTATGAAAAATATGAATAACATTCCACCCATGAGACCACTGGATCATTTGACTGCAGGAAAGGGTTTTAATGTGTTTAGAATGATCTACAGTGCCATCAGAAAGTATTCATACCCCTTGACTTATTCCACATTGTGTTGTGTTACAGCCTGAATTTAAAATGGATTAAGTAGATTTCTTTTGTCACCCATCTACACACAATACCCCATAATGACAAAGCAAAAACATGTTTTTTGAAATTTTAGCAAATATATTGAAAATGAAATACAGAAATATCTCATTTACATAAGTATTCACACCCCTTAGTCAATATTTTGTAGAATCACATTTGGAAGAGATGTGAGTCTTTCTGGGTAAGTCTCTAAGAGCTTTCCACACCTGGATTGTGCAACATTTGCCCATTATTCTTTTCAAAATTCTTGAAGCTCTGTCATTGCAAGACAACCATTTTCAGGTCTTGCCATAGCTTTTCAAATAGATTTGAGTCAAAACTGTAACTTGGCCACTCAGGAACATTCACTGTCTTCTTGGTAAGCAACTCCAGCATATATTTGGCCTTGTGTTTTTGGTTATTGTCCTGCTGAAAGGTGAATTAATCTCCACGTGTCTGGTGGAAAGTAGACTGAACCAGCTTTTTCTCTAGGATTTTGCCTGTGCTTAGCTATATTCTGTTGACTTTTTATCCTGAACTCCTCAGTCCTTAACAATTACAAGCATACCCATAACATGATGCAGCCAACACTATGCTTGAAAATATGAAGAGTGGTACTCAGTAATGTGTTGCGTTGGATTTGCCCAAAGCATAACCCATTGTATTCAGGAATAAAAGTGCAATGCTTTGACATTCTTTGCAGTATTACTGTATTACCCTGTTGCAAACAAGATGAATATTATATAATATTTGTATTCTGTACTGGCTTCCTTCTTTTCTCTCTATCAATTAGGTTAGTATTGTGGAGTTATGGCAATGTTGTGGATCCATTTTCTCCTATCACAGCCATTCAAGTCTGTAACTATTTTAAAGTCACCATTGACCTCATGGTCAGGTCCCTGAGCGGTTTTCTTCCATTCTGGCAACTGAGTTAGGAAGGATGACTGTCTCTTTGTCGTGACTGGGTGTATTGATACACCAGCCAAAGTGTAGTTTAAACTTCGTCATGCTCAAAAGTAATATTCAATGATTGCTTTAAAACATGTTTTACCCATCCACCAATAGGTGCCCTTCTTTGTTAGGCATTGGAAAGCCTCCATGGTCTTTGTGATTGACTCTGTGTTTTTGAAAATCACTGCTCGACTGAGGGACCTTACAGATAATTATATGTTTTGAGTACAGAGATGGGGTAGTCACTCAAAAATCATGTTAATACTATTATTGCACACAGAGTGAGTCCATGCAATTTATTCTGAGACATGTAATGCATATTTTTACTCCTGAACTTATTTAGGCTTGTCGTAACAAAGATGTTGAATACTTATTGACTCAAGATATTTCAGCTTTTCATTTTTTATTAATTTGTACAAAATTTAGAAAAACATCATTCCACTTTGACATTATGGGGTATTGTGTGTAGGCTAGTGACACAAAAAATCTCCATTTAATCAATTTTAAAATCAGGCTGTAACACAACAAAATGTGGAAAAAGTCATGGGGTGTGAATACTTCCTGAAGGCAGTCTAAGTGTGTCATCTGACAATGTTAGTTCAGATCGGACAGTCTCACTGAGGCTGACGAAACACAATGACAAACTGAGAAATCCAGAGCACAAGGCGGGTGGGTGAGTGGGTGTGTGTGTGTGTGTGTGTGTGTGTGTGTGTGTGTGTGTGTGTGTGTGTGCCCACACCAGATCTCCCTCTGTGTTTGTGTCTGGCAGATCAAATCAAATTAATTTTCATTAGTCACATGCGTCAAAGACCTTACAGTGAAATGCTTACGTACAAGCCCCTAACCAACAATGCAGTTAAAAAAAATATTATAATAATCCGAATAAGAATAAGAAACAAAAGTAATAAATAGTTAAAGAGCAGCAGTAAAACAACAATAGCGAGACTAAATACAGGGGGGTACCAGTACAGTCAATGTGCGTGGGCACCGGTTAGTTGAGGTAATTGAGGTAATATGTACATGTAGGTAGAGTTATTAAAGTGACCATGTATAGATGATAATAACAGAGAGTAGCAGCGGTGTAAAAGAGGGGGGGGGCAATGCAAATAGTCTGGGTGGCCATTTGATTAGATGTTCAGGGGTCTTATGGCTTGGGGGTAAAAACTGTTCAGAAGCCTCTTGGACCTAGACTTGGCGCTACGGTACCGTTTGCCATGCGGTAGCAGAGAGAACATTCTATGACTAGGGTGGCTGGAGTCCTTGACAATTTTTAGGGCCTTCCTCTGACACCGCCTGGTATAGAGGTCCTGGATGGCAGGAAGCTTTGCCCCAGTGATGTACTGGGCCGTACGCACTACCCTCTGTAGTGCCTTGCGGTCGGAGGCTGAGCAGTTGCCATACCAGGCAGTGATGCAACTATCTATCTAAGTTACACCGTTTCACATTGAGACGACAAGCCCTAGCCAACACAGCTAACTAGGCTAGCTGTCTTCACATAGCAAGACAGCACTGAGAGAACAATCAGCGGTATATAATCAGATACATTCTGTTGAAATGCCAGTAATTGGACATGGTTGTAGGAAAAGAGTTTTAAGTTGGCATAAGTAGATTCTCATAGGATCCATGTTCCCTGTTGCACTAAGCAAAACAATGTTTCACAGTGACAGGTGCTAGTTTAAAACATCCATTGTTTTATATTTGAGTTTCTTACTTTCACCTGAAGAGAGGAGGAAAGAGTGGGCGAGAGAGATAGAGAGACAAATAGAGAGAAATAGACAGATAGACAGAGAGAGAGAGAGACACACACGGAAAGACAGAGAAACACAGAAAGACAGAGAGCTCTGGCTTTGGGGACCAGGAGTGTATTTAGGCAGGAGACGTCTGTCAGACAGCTGCTGTCAGTCTGGTCTTTTTGATATTATCATCTTGGCACAGGATGGAGGCTATCAAAGCCATTGTAACAGTCAGCGAGTGGAGCGATGGAGGGAGGTATCCATCACAAACACCCACTGTCCCCCTGCTACCAGCTCAGTCAGTCAGTCAGTCAGTCAGTCAGTCAGTCAGTCAGTCAGTCAGTCAGTCAGTCAGTCAGTCAGACAGACAGACAGACAGACAGACAGACAGACAGACAGACAGACAGACAGACAGACAGACAGACAGACAGACAGACAGACAGACAGACAGACAGACAGAGGGCGACAGGAAATCTACATGTACCCCATTTCCAAAAATCTAGGTCCCTGTGCATTCTAAATAATTATATCACACTGTCATGACGTTGACCCGGGGGGTAGGTTAATGACAGTCATAAATACCTCTTCCTCCCTTTTTCCTCTCTCTACCCTACTGATGTTACATTTGCAAAAACCTTGGTTAACATAGAGATTCTGGGAACATCAGAAGGTGGGGGGAAATGAACTATATTCTGGTAATCCGACCAATTGAACATATGCGGTGGTACTTAATGAATATGATGTCAGTTTGGTTGTCATCTGAGACATTCTCATCAATGATAAGATGACAAACTCTACAGAGGAAAGTCTACACATCAGAGTTATCGGATTCACATGGAATTGTTGTTCAATTTAAATGTTTGAATATGAAATTATTTGTGATGGGATGAGATGTGAATTTAGCTTCTAAAATGTGAGATGTGGGTTTTCATAAGGTTAGGGCTCTGCTCAATCAGTGGCCAGCCCCTGTGAAGGGACATGGGCTATAAAACTTTTCAAACACGCCCTCCTCTCCCTTCCAATATAAGCCCTTGACGACAATATAACTTCCTGTTCCCGAGGATGTAGGACGACGGTCCTATGTCAGAATGGTTCAGATAATAACTACAGAACGAAGCCAACATCAGCGTGAGCTTTGGTTGCGAATGGTATGAACTTTGAACTCTTATTCACTACAGAAGTGATATCTCCTAGCCGTTGAGTTAGCAACAGCAGATGCAATGAGGGTTAGGAAGGAACAGACAGAGTATCCCGTCTATCACCCAATGACGTTACTACAACGTATGTAATTGACAACCAGAGACATTCTTCAAAGGACTCGGTTTGGCAACACGGCCTTCCATCTACCACCAACCTACCGAAGCGCAGCTCAGAGTAAATATTTGTTGCATTTTCATTTTCCAAATGGGCGGTAATTTAGAATGCATAAGATACTGTATTTACGATAGCACAGCTTCAACCTTTGTTCCTGTCTTCCCGCTCTTTCACTCAATCCAGCCCCTTTTCTTTTGTGTAACCAGCTGTCATATCTGTTCCGCCCGCTAGGGAGGTTTTCCTTTATGACGTCATTTGTAATCAAGTTATGATTTAATTATGTTTATGTGTAATTCTGTGTGATTAGTTTGGTATTTAGTAAATAAATAATTAATCCCAATTTTGCATGGCTGATTCAAATTGTTAGCCAGGTTTCGTGCAGATAACCATGAATTTACAACTTTCAGATGAGACTGAATTAAGATGATGATTGATATTGACTGCTATTGTAAAATATGACTAGGTCTTTAAGAGTTTATTCGGAAGATAACAGCTCTATAAATATTATTTTGTGGTGCCCCGACTCTCTAGTTAATTACATTTACATGATTAGCTCAATCAAGTGATATTAATTACGGAGAAATAATTTTATAGAATAGCATGTCATATCACTTAATCCGGCATAGCCAAAGACACGACAACACTCAGCCTATTCTATAATTGTATGATTCTCTAGGTTTTTACCTTGAGATATTTCAACTACAGCTACAATTAACATTGGCTGTAGCCTTCTGTACACAAGGCATATCTCTCTAATTATTCTATTATATTCTACTGTCTACCTTTCATCCTGACCAGAACATCATTTAGGTTCCCAGTTCCCACATCACACCTCTCTCTATTAGTCACCAAAAGGGTGACTCTGACTCTATCCAGAAGACCCTTCTGAGCCCTGGAGAGGAGAGATGTCTTTCCATTCCCCCTGCCCTAACCTGTCTTTCGGGTAAACACACAACACAGACAGCACAGGTCCTCATATGGGAACTGTATTTAGCCATATGATAGCCTACCTCTGTCTTTCTTTCTCTCTCTGTCTGTGCTGGATGGCTGGATGGGTATTTGATTGTAAGAACTGCTGTCAACACTCAGCGTTTGTCCTTGCACCTTCTACTGAACTAGTGAATTCATCACTCCTTAAACATTTAAGATGTACCTGAAATCTATCTATCTGGTTTTTGGCACAACTCTATATGCAGTTTCCATCCTTCTCAGAAGAACAAGATACATACCTTTTAATAAGGAATATAAACCACAAAATATAATAGTAAACATAACTGGGGCAAAAAAATGATATTCATAATAACCCTAAGGTAGGATTTATGTAAGTTAAGATAGAGTCTTTGCCATAATTGATGGCGTTAGGATGGTCGAGGCCCCACAGAGACACTAGTACAGTCTTAGAAACGCACCACGAGCACGGTGAGAATAGCTCCATCACTCCTCTTCAGCTCACCTAAGTGCCTCAGTAATGTATTGCTTTCATAAGAGCGTGGCAACTTTGCAGCACTCTCTTTGGCGGAAATACGTCTCAATCCTTTGGGCAGTGTGATTAAGAATAAAATACGGCTTGTACTACCTTAGAATAAATGTAAATAATGGCTTAAGCAAAAAATGGTTAGAGGTAGTGGAACGTTACTGTGGAGGAGAGATGAGAGGAAAGCAGAGGAGGTGAGAGGCTGCTGTAAATCAGCGAGTGGAGCGATGGAGGGAGGTATCCATCACAAACACCCACTGTCCCCCTGCTACCTGGTCTAATATAATCACCTCTGAATTACTGTAATATCTGTCTGATGGATGTGTGCTTGGCCAGGCTGGACTGAGTGTGTGTATTCCCCAGACTGGAGCCTCTGTGCTGGGTAGCTGTGTGGAGACCTGTACCCCGGACATGGAGTTTCAAGCTGCACCTATGCTAGCTTTCATCTGTTCCCAAAGCTACTCTCTTCCTCCCTTCATAATAACTGACTTCTCCTTTCTTCCTCCCTTCATAATAACTCTTGACTTCTCCTTTCTTCCTCCCTTCATAACTCTGACCTCTCCTTTCTTCCTCCCTTCATAACTCTGACCTCTCCTTTCTTCCTCCCTTCATAACTCTGACCTCTCCTTTCTTCCTCCCTTCATAACTCTGACCTCTCCTTTCTTCCTCCCTTCATAACTCTGACCTTTCCTTTTTTCCTCCCTTCATAATAACTCTTGACTTCTCCTTTCTTCCTCCCTTCATAACTCTGACCTCTCCTTTCTTCCTCCCTTCATAACTCCGACCTCTCCTTTCTTCCTCCCTTCATAACTCTGACCTCTCCTTTCTTCCTCCCTTCATAATAACTCTGACTTCTCCTTTCTTCCTCCCTTCATAACTCTGACCTCTCCTTTCTTCCTCCCTTCATAACTCTGATCTCTCCTTTCTTCCTCCCTTCATAATAACTCTGACTTCTCCTTTCTTCCTCCCTTCATAATAACTGACTTCTCCTTTCTTCCTCCCTTCATAACTCTGATCTCTCCTTTCTTCCTCCCTTCATAACTCTGACCTCTCCTTTCTTCCTCCCTTCATAACTCAAACCTCTCCTTTCTTCCTCCCTTCATAACTCTGACTTCTCCTTTCTTCCTCCCTTCATAACTCAAACCTCTCCTTTCTTCCTCCCTTCATAACTCTGACCTCTCCTTTCTTCCTCCCTTCATAACTCTGATCTCTCCTTTCTTCCCCCGTTCATAACTCTGACCTCTCCTTTCTTCCTCCCTTCATAACTGTATATCCTTTCTTACCTTGATACCTTTTTCCTCTCCTTCCGTCCTTCCTCCTTCAATTATCTCCTCTCCTACACATCCTCCTTCCCTACCTTCATATCTCCCTCCCTCTCGCCTTCATTCACTCCTCTAATCTCGCCCTCTCTCCCTCCCTCTTTCCCAACCTTCATATCCCCTCCCTCTCTCCTTCATTCCCTCCTCTACTCTCTCCCTCACTCCTTCCCTAGCTTCATATCGCCTCCCTCTCCCCTTCCTTCCCTCCTCTACTCTCTCCCTCCTTCCCTACCTTCATATCCCCTCCCTCTCACCTTCCTTCCCTGCTCTACTCTCTCCCTCCCTCCTTCCCTACCTTCATATCCCCTCCCTCTATCCTTCATTCCCTCCTCTACTCTCTCCCTCACTCCTTCCCTAGCTTCATATCGCCTCCCTCTCTCCTTCCTTCCCTCCTCTACTCTCTCCCTCCTTCCCTACCTTCATATCCCCCTTACTCTCTCCTTCATTCCCTCCTCTACTCTCTCCCTCACTCCTTCCCTAGCTTCGTATCCCCTCCCTCTCCCCTTCCTTCCCTCCTCTACTCTCTCCATCCCTCCTTCCCTACCTTCATATCCCCTCCCTCCCTCCCTCCTTCCCTACCTTCATATCCCCTCCCTCTCTCATTCCTTCCCTCCTCTACTCTCTCCCTCCCTCCCTCCTTCCCTACCTTCATATCCCCCTCTAGCCTTCCTTCCTTCCCTCCTCTACTCTCTCTCTCCCTCCCTCCCTCCTTTCCTACCTTCATATCCCCTCTCTCTCTCCTTCCTTCCCTCCTCTACTCTTTCCCTCCCTCCTTCCCTACCTTTGTTCCTCCTCATACATTCCTCCCTCCCCTTATCCCTCCCCCCTCTCTCCAGCTGGTGTGCGTGTATGACCTCTGGAGGCTGTGGACAGTGTTGTGATCCTGGGAGCCCCCGGGGGCCTGCAGGGAGAGGTGCTCATAAGGCAGCCAGCCATTCGTCAGCCTAGATGAAGGTAGTAAAGTTGACTGAAGGAGCCCAGCCATGGCCGCAGGTTGGTAGACATGCAGCTAGGCCCTCTGAGGAGAGCTGTGTACTGTAAAAGGGTTGCAATGAATTTGACAGTATCTTACAGGCAACTCGGTGGTGAGTAAAATTCCATATTTTATATTACAGTATACCTACTGTAGTATAAATACGGTGTCAAAGCAAGTACTGTGTAATAACACATAGTACAATACTGTAAAATGGCCTGTATTATACTGTTTTTAAAGAAAGTAAATGCTACCGTAATCGGAATGAATGGATGAATGAATGGATGAATGAATGGATGAATGAATGAATGGATGAATGAATGGATGAATGAATGAATGAATGGATGAATGGATGAATGAATGAATGGATGAATGAATGGATGAATGAATGAATGGATGAATGAATGGATGAATGAATGAATGGATGAATGAATGAATGGAATTCATTGAGGGGAGGGGTTTGTATTTTACCGTAATTCACCAGGCTGGCTGCTTGATAAAGTGTTTTACACATTACAGCATATTGATGAATATTTGGTGTTTTATATCACTTGCACTTCTAGAGGCCTTAACAAAGGCTTCCAAACTGGCAGTGACTACAGGGCAAAACAAACTTAAAGGACATGTAAACCATTTAAGGTTTAAGACTAGCTGCCATTCCAATCTGTCCTCTATACATTTTCAATTGATGGGGCACTATAACCACATCAGAGTTATATTGGTACAGCATTCTCACTCACAGGCACAATAAATATAGCCTATTACAAGGCAAGCCTCAAAATATGTTAATTACAACAACAGTGCCATGCACCCACTAGTGGTCAAAATGTTTTTGGTGTTCCAAAGATAGGGTACAGTGTTCTGTGGAATTACAGGACCATTTGAAATACAACACATTTTCCCACAATGCACCATCATTTACAGTATGCTTCAGTAAAAAGCGTTTTACTGTTGATGATACCTAAAATGACTGTATAAATTTCCATTACAATATGATGAACACACTCACGCACTCACTCACTCACTCGCACGCACGCACGCACGTGAAAGCTCGTATAAATCTCTGGGGCCCTACAAGCGCGCACGCACGCACACACACACACACACACACACACACACACACACACACACACACACGCACACGCACACAGGCACACACAGACAGACACACACAAGCACACACACATCAACATCAACCGGCAAATCCATCATCTTTATTTCTCCCCAATGTGCTTCTATTTTTCCTGATATTTTTTCTGAGTGAACACAAAAGAAATCACACCTCGCCTCCCTTTCTCATGCCAAAATAATCAATGCTTTCCAGAGAGGGCCTTGTGGCCCTGACGTGTGAGCAGAGAAGGCAGAGCGGAGAGGAGATGCAGGAAGATACAGTTGAAGTAGCTGCAGGCATCTCGTTTCTGCACATAATAAGTGAGGAGTTGTCCTTGGATATGTTTTACAGCTATCAAGACTCATCATATTTGACATGCATTCTGGTGTTTGCACAGTCTCTCTGCCGTGAAATCCTCTCCAGCGATATTCAGGGTGCAGTGAGCAAACACACACATTACAACGCACACTGCACAGCAGGACGGATTGTGTTCTGAAAAGCGTTTTGAAAAAACAAACCCGCAGTGCTCTCTCTCCCTTTCCCTGTCTATTTCTTTCTCTCTATTCTCTCTTCTCTCCCCCTTTCCCCCTCGCACTCGCTCTCTCTCTCTCTCCTTGTCTCTCTCTTGCTTGTCCCATCTCTTCTCCACAGCTCTGTTCTGCGTCTGCGGCGTTGGCACCTGTCAGCTGACTGACTACTTGTTCCTGGCGGCTTTATGAAAAAGTAATGGCCGCCTGGTCTCAGAGGCTGCTTTCCCATCAATATGAATTCACCATGGTCTTCATGGAACATTAGCCTCAGCCCTGTTTTCATACAAAGAGCCACGCCGCTCCCCTCCCTCCCGCTCCCGCCGCAAACCCTCCCTCTCCCGCCGCTCCCCTCCCTTCCTCTTCCTCCGCCTCGGAATACACCCAGGAAATGAAGAGAGTTAAAAGTCCTTTAAAATGTTACATCGGCTCATGTGTGGAGCACTGAAGCTTAGGAGCCTGTGTGAGCATCCATATTTTATTTGATATGTTTCGTGCCTCTCAAAAGGAAAAGCACCACGCTCTGCTAGGCAGCATCTCCAAGTATTATATGACACCTATTAGTTTGGGGCCTTTTTACTGTTAGTGAAACTATATAATATGCAGCACGTCTCAGCCCCCCTCGATATTATAATACTGTAGCACAGTTTCTCTTGTTATATTCACCTGGTTTGTTTCTATCTCAGTTGCTTCAGCAGAATACACAGTGGTGCAGTTAGCACAAGGTCTACTAAGACACACTGGGGACAGAGCATGGTATCACCCGAATGTGTCTACAATGGTAGCTAGGTATTCCTTGATCATTTAGATACACTTTTGCATTATGGCAGTACCTCAACTAACACCTGAAACAATGAAAAGTTGTATCAAATATTGAAAGCACAACACACCCATATATAGTGTGTTCGGAAAGAATTCAGATCCCTTGACCTTTTCCCAATTTTGTGACATTCTAGCCTTATACTAAAATGGATTCCATTAGAAAAATATCCTCATCAATCTACACACAATATACCCAATAATGACAAAGTGAAACAGGTTTTTAGAAAATGTTGCAAATTTATTAAAAATAAAAAACAGAAATAGCTTATTTACACAAGAATTCAGACCCTTTGCTATAAGACTCGAAATTGAGCTCAGGTGCATCCTGTTTCCATTGATCATCCTTGAGATGTTTCTAGAACTTTATTGGAGTCAACCTGTGGTAAATTCAATTGATTGAACCCATAGTTGACAGTGCATAGTTTTCAGTGCATGTCAGAGCAAAAGCCATGAGTTTGAAGGAATTGTCCTTAAAGCTCTGAGACAGGATTGTGTCGAAGCACAGGTCTGGGGAAGGGTACCAAAACATTTCTGCAGCATTGAAGGTCCCCAAGAACACAGTGGCCTCCATCATTCTTAAATGGAAGAAGTTTGGGACCACCAAGACTCTTCCTAGAGCTGGCCACCCAGACAAATTGAGCAATCAGGGGAGAAGGGCCTTGGTCAGGGAGGTGCCCAAAAACCCGATGTTCACTGACAGAGCTCCGGAGTTCCTCAGTGGAGATGGGAGAACCTTCCAGAAAGACAACCATCTCTGCAGCGCTCCAACAATCAGGTCTTTATGGTAGAGTAGCCAGACGGAAACCACTCCTCAGTAAAAGGCACATGACAACTCTCAGACCATGAGAAACAAGATTCTCTGGTCTGATGAATCCAAGACTGAACTCTCTGGCCTTAATGCCAAGCGTCACATCTGGAGGAAGCTGGCACCATCCCTACGGTGAAACATGATGGTGGCAGCATCATGCTGTGGGGATGTTTTTCAGGACCAGGTACGGGGAGACTAGTCAGGATTGAGGGAAAGATGAATAGAGCAAAGTACAGAGGGATCAATGATTAAAACCTGCTCCAGAGCGATCAGGACCTCAGACTGGGACAAAGGTTCACCTTTCAACAGTACAACGACCCTAAGCACACAGCCAAGACAACACAGGAGTGGCTTCGAGACAAGTCTCTGAAAGTCATTGAGTGGCCCAGCCAGAGCCCAGACTTGAACTCGATCAAACATCTCTGGAGAGACCTGAAAACAGCTGTGCAGCAACTGCAGAGAAGAATGGGAGAAACTCCCCAAATCCAGGTATGCCAAGCTTGTAGTGTCATACCCAAGAAGACTCGAGGCTGTAATCGCTGCCAACAGTTCTTCAACAAGTAAAGGGTCTAAATACGTATAGTCGTATGAAAAGGTTTGGGCACCCCTGACAATTTCCTTGATTTCCATTTATAAATAATTGAGTGTTTGGATCAGCAATTTCATTTTGATCTATCAAATAACTGATGGACACAGTAATATTTCAGTAGTGAAATTAGGTTTATTGGATTAACATAAAATGTGCAATATGAATCAAAACAAAATTAGACAGGTGCATAAATTTGGGCACCTCAATAGAAAAATCACATCAATATTTAGTAGAGCCTTGCTAAAATAACAGCCTCTAGACGCTTCCCATAGCCTCCAATGAGTGTCTGGATTCTGGATGAAGGTATTTTGAACCATTCCTCCTTACAAAATATCTCCAGTTCGGTTTGATGGTTGCCGAGCATGGACAGCCCGCTTCAAAACATCCCACAGATTCTCAATGATATTCAGGTCTGGGGACTGGGATGGCCATTCCAGAACATTGTACTTGTTCCTCTGCATAAATGCCTGGGTAGATTTTGAGCAGTGTTTTGGGTCGTTGTCTTGTTGAAATATCCAGCCCCGGCGTAACTTCAACTTTGTGACTGATTCTTCAACATTATTCCCAAGAATCTGCTGATATTGAGTGGAATCCATGCGACCCTCAACTTTAACAAGATTCCCAGTACCGGCACTGGCCACACCAAACTTTACTGTGGGTAGCAAGTGTTTTTCTTGCCGCCATACATAACGTCCCTTGTTATGACCAAATAACTCCATCTTTGTTTCATCAGTCCACAGCACCGTATTCCAAAATGAAGCTGGCTTGTCCAAATGTGCGTTTGCATACCTCAAGTGACTCTGTTTGTGTGTTTGTGGCGGGTGTGCAGAAAAGGCTTCTTCCGCATCTTCCGCAAGCGAAATAGATCTCACTCTCTCTCTCTCTCTCTCTCTCTCTCTCTCTCTCTCTCTCTCTCTCTCTCTCTCTCTCTCTCTCTCTCTCTCTCTCTCTCTCTCTCTCTCTCTCTCTCTCTCTCTATGTTCCTTCCATCTAACACTCTCTCTGTTTGCTTCATCCATCTCTCACTCGCTCTCTCTCTCTCTCTCTCAATTCAATTCAAAGGGCTTTATTGGCATGGGAAACATATGTTTACATTGTCAAAGCAAATGGAATAGACAATAAACAAAAGGGAAATAAACAAGGGAAACATTAGCAAGGTTTACACTCACAAAAGTTTTAAAAGAATATAGACATTTAAAATGTTATACTACTGTTGCAGCAATGTGTAAGTAATGTGCAAGTATGAAAGGGAAAATAAAAAAACAGATGGTTGTATTTCCAATGTTGTTTGTGCTCCACTGGTTGCCTGTTTCTCCTGATAACAGATCACAAATCTTGCTGCTATGACTGCACACTTTGGTATTTCACCTAACAGATACGGGAGTTTATCAATGTTTGATTTGTTTTCAAATTCATTGTGGGTCTGTAGATCTGTGGGAAATATGTGTCTCTAATGTGGTCATACATTTGGCAGGAGCTTAGGAAGTGTAGCTCTTGCTCTCTCTCTGTTCCCTCTTCTGTTCCCTCCTCTCTCTCTCTGTTCCCTCCTCTTTCTGTTCCCTCCTCTCTCTCTCTCTCTGTTCCCTCCTCTTTCTGTTCCCTCCATCTCTCTTTCTCTCTCTTTCTGTTCCCTCCATCTCTCTCTTTCTCTCTCTTTCTGTTCCCTCCGTCTCTCTCTCTCTATTCCCTCCGTCTCTCTCTCTCTGTTCCCTCCGTCTCTCTCTCTCTGTTCCCTCCGTCTCTCTCTCTCTCTCTGTTCCCTCGATCTCTCTCTCTCTCTCTGTTCCCTCCGTCTCTCTCTCTCTCTGTTCCCTCCATCTCTCTCTCTCTCTGTTCCCTCCATCTCTCTCTCTCTCTCTCTCTCTCTCTCTCTCTCTCTCTCTCTCTCTCTCTCTCTCTCTCTCTCTCTCTCTCTCTCTATGTTCCTTCCATCTAACACTCTCTCTGTTTGCTTCATCCATCTCTCACTCGCTCTCTCTCTCTCTCTCTCAATTCAATTCAAAGGGCTTTATTGGCATGGGAAACATATGTTTACATTGTCAAAGCAAATGGAATAGACAATAAACAAAAGGGAAATAAACAAGGGAAACATTAGCAAGGTTTACACTCACAAAAGTTTTAAAAGAATATAGACATTTAAAATGTTATACTACTGTTGCAGCAATGTGTAAGTAATGTGCAAGTATGAAAGGGAAAATAAAAAAACAGATGGTTGTATTTCCAATGTTGTTTGTGCTCCACTGGTTGCCTGTTTCTCCTGATAACAGATCACAAATCTTGCTGCTATGACTGCACACTTTGGTATTTCACCTAACAGATACGGGAGTTTATCAATGTTAGATTTGTTTTCAAATTCATTGTGGGTCTGTAGATCTGTGGGAAATATGTGTCTCTAATGTGATCATACATTTGGCAGGAGCTTAGGAAGTGTAGCTCTTGCTCTCTCTCTGTTCCCTCTTCTGTTCCCTCCTCTCTCTCTCTGTTCCCTCCTCTTTCTGTTCCCTCCTCTCTCTCTCTCTCTGTTCCCTCCTCTTTCTGTTCCCTCCATCTCTCTTTCTCTCTCTTTCTGTTCCCTCTGTCTCTCTCTCTCTATTCCCTCCGTCTCTCTCTCTCTGTTCCCTCCGTCTCTCTCTCTCTCTGTTCCCTCCATCTCTCTCTCTCTCTCTGTTCCCTCCGTCTCTCTCTCTCTCTGTTCCCTCCATCTCTCTCTCTCTCTGTTCCCTCCATCTCTCTCTCTCTCTGTTCCCTCCATCTCTCTCTCTCTCTGTTCCCTCCATCTCTCTATCTCTCTGTTCCCTCCATCTCTCTCTCTCTCTGTTCCCTCCGTCTCTCTCTCTCTCTGTTCCCTCCATCTCTCTCTCTGTTCCCTCCATCTCTCTCTCTCTCTGTTCCCTCCGTCACTATCTCTCTGTTCCCTCCGTCTCTCTTTCTCTCTGTTCCCTCCATCTCTCTTTCTCTCTGTTCCCTCCATCTCTCTCTCTCTCTGTTCCTTCCATATCTCTCTCTCTCTCTGTTCCCTCCGTCTCTCTCTCTCTCTGTTCCCTCCGTCTCTCTCTCTCTCTGTTCCCTCCATCTCCCTCTCTCTCTGTTCCCTCCGTCTCTCTCTCTCTCTGTTCCCTCCGTCTCTCTCTCTCTGTTCCCTCTGTCTCTCTCTCTCTGTTCCCTCCATCTCTCTCTCTTTCTGTTCCCTCCATCGCTCTCTCTGTTCCCTCCATCTCTCTCTCTCTCTGTTCCCTCCAATCAATTCAATTCAAGGGCTTTATTGGCATGGGAAACATGTGTTAACATTGCCAAAGCAAGTGAGGTAGATAATATATAAAGTGAATATATAAAGTGAAATAAACAATAACATTAACAGTAAACATCACACATACAGAAGTTTCAAAACAATAAAGACATTACAAATGTCATATTATATATATATACAGTGTTTTAACAATGTACAAATGGTAAAGGACACAAGATAAAATAAATAAGCATAGATATGGGTTGTATTTACAATGGTGTGTGTTCATCACTGGTTGCCCTTTTCTCGTGGCAACAGGTCACAAATCTTGCTGCTGTGATGGCACACTGTGGAATTTCACCCAGTAGATATGGGAGTTTTTCAAAATTTGATTTGTTTTCGAATTCTTTGTGGATCTGTGTAATCTGAGGGAAATATGTCTCTCTAATATGGTCATACATTGGGCAGGAGGTTAGGAAGTGCAGCTCAGTTTCCACCTCATTTTGTGGGCAGTGAGCACATAGCCTGTCTTCTCTTGAGAGCCATGTCTGCCTACGGCGGCCTTTCTCAATAGCAAGGCTATGCTCACTGAGTCTGTACATAGTCAAAGCTTTCCTTAATTTTGGGTCAGTCACAGTGGTTAGGTATTCTGCCGCTGTGTACTCTCTGTGTAGGGCCAAATAGCATTCTAGTGCTCTGTTTTTTTGTTAATTCTTTCCAATGTGTCAAGTAATTATCTTTTTGTTTTCTCATGATTTGGTTGGGTCTAATTGTGCTGCTGTCCTGGGGCTCTGTAGGGTGTTTTTGTGTTTGTGAACAGAGTCCCAGGACCAGCTTGCTTATGGGGACTCTTCTCCAGGTTCATCTCTCTGTAGGTGATGGCTTTGTTGTGGAAGGTTTGGGAATCGCTTCCTTTTAGGTGGTTATAGAATTTAACGGCTATTTTCTGGATTTTGATAATTACTGGGTATCGGCCTAATTCTGCTCTACATGCATTATTTGGTGTTCTACGTTGTACACAGAGGATATTTTTGCAGAATTCTGCGTGCAGAGTCTCAAATTGGTGTTTGTCCCATTTTGTGAAGTCTTGGTTGGTGAGCGGACCCCAGACCTCACAACCATAAAGGGCAATGGGCTCTATGACTGATTCAAGTATTTTTAGCCAAATCCTAATTGGTATGTTGAAATTTATGTTCCTTTTGATGGCATAGAATGCCCTTCTTGCCTTGTCTCTCAGATCGTTCACAGCTTTGTGGAAGTTACCTGTGGCGCTGATGTTTAGGCCAAGGTATGTATAGTTTTTTGTGTGCTCTAGGGCAAACAGTGTCTAGATGGAATTTGTATTTGTGGTCCTGGTGACTGGACCTTTTTTGGAACACCATTATTTTGGTCTTACTGAGATTTACTGTCAGGGCCCAGGTCTGACAGAATCTGTGAATAAGATCTAGGTGCTGCTGTAGGCCCTCCTTGGTTGGTGACAGAAGCACCAGATCATCAGCAAACAGCAGACATTTGACTTTGGATTCTAGTAGGGTGAGGCCGGGTGCTGCAGACTTTTCTAGTGCCCACGCAAATTCGTTGATATATATGTTGAAGAGGGTGGGGCTTAAGCTGCATCCCTGTCTAATCCCACGACCTTGTGTGAAGAAATTTGTGTGTTTTTTGCCAATTTTAACCGCACACTTGTTGTTTGTGTATATGGATTTTATAATGTCGTATGTTTTACCCCCAACACCACTTTCCATCAGTTTGTATAGCAGACCCTCATGCCAAATTGAGTCGAAGGCTTTTTTGAAATGAACAAAGCATGAGAAGACTTTGCCTTTGTTTTGGTTTGGTTGTCAATTAGGGTGTGCAGGGTGAATACATGGTCTGTTGTACGGTAATTTGGTAAAAAGCCAATTTGACATTTGCTCAGTACATTGTTTTCATTGAGGAAATGTACGAGTCTGCTGTTAATGATAATGCAGAGGATTTTCCCAAGGTTACTGTTGACGCATATTCCACGGTAGTTATTGGGGTCAAATTTGTCTCCACTTTTGTGGATTGGGGTGATCAGTCCTTGGTTCCAAATATTGGGGAAGATGCCAGAGCGGAATATGATGTTAAAGAGTTTTAGTATAGCCAATTGGAATTTGTTGTCTGTATATTTGACCATTTCATTGAGGATACCATCAGCACCACAGGCCTTTTGGGGTTGGAGGGTTTTTATTTTGTCCTGTAACTCATTCAATGTAATTGGAGAATCCAGTGGGTTCTGGTAGTCTTTAATAGTTGATTCTAAGATCTGTATTTGATCATGTATATGTTTTTGCTCTTTATTCTTTGTTATAGAGCCAAAAAGATTGGATAAGTGGTTTACCCATACATCTCCATTTTGGATAGATTATTCTTCGTGTTGTTTGTTTAGTGTTTTCCAATTTTCCCAGAAGTGGTTAAAATCTTCAATTACATTGAGCTGATTTCTGACATGCTGTTCCTTCATTTTCCGTAGTGTAGTTCTGTATTGTTTTAGTGATTCACCATAGTGAAGGCGTAGTGTTACGAATCCCTTTTGGCCCAACAGTCTAGGGGGGATGGTAGTGAGACCCGTAACATAACTCATGTAAATTATAATTGTGACAAAGTAAAAGTGTGAATGTAATAACCAGGACAACTGAAATAATACCGTCAAACTCAGGGTTTATTGTAAAACACACGGTAATGGGGGGGAGCAGGAAAAGGGGCTGAGCTGGACCCAAGGAAAGAAACAAATATGCAAAAACACCCCTAAGCTAGACTAGCCTATTTCAACAACAGCTAACTAACTAACCAAAAATACAGTGGGTGGTCCACCCAGTTCTAACTAGTGTTTTTAACAAAGTTTACCTACGGGTAGTGTATGCCCATGGGCGACTTGTCTTGGTTTCCCCTTTTCCCACCAGCAAACACCATAAGCAAAAACAATACTCACAGGAGATGACAAAGTGATATGGAGGTGCTCAAACAAAAGAGAGGTTAATACGCAAAGAGAGAGATCTACATACATGGCATTTCAAAAAGATTGTGCTACTGAAATCTATAAAGAATAGAGATCTACCAACATGGCATTACAAAGAGATTGTGCTCTCCTGAAATCTACAAAGAACAGCTATCTACCAACATGGCATTACAAAGATTGAGCGCTTGAACAAACAAATGATGGGGTTTTTAAACCATGGGGAAGGAACTGTGATAGGGTAGGAAACAGGAGGAGGTGTGTCTTCTGATTGATGGGTTGATTGTTGACTGATTGGGGAGTGATGATTTTCACCTGTGAGGGGAGAATGAGAGAAAAGAAACACACACAGGATACACACACAGGATAACTGTATCCGTAACACTCCCACCCTTAAAAGAGCAACCCCAGGGGTTGCGACTACAGTATTTAAATGAACACTCACAACAAAGCAACAACCTTGCAAAACATACAGAAATCATCTTCACACACGAGACAAAGCATCTGCCAACACATTATCTGAACCCTTTTTGTGGCGGATCTCCAAATTATAATTTTGTACAATCAACGCCCAACGCATAAGGCGCTGGTTCTGGTTGTACATTCGGTGGAGAAAAACTAAGGGGTTATGGTCAGTATACACAATCACTGGTAGGGCACTGGAACCAATGTATACTTCAAAGTATTGCAGAGCCAACAACAAAGCAAGAGCTTCTTGTTCTATTGTCGCATAGTTTGTTTGACATTTATTAAATTTACGAGAAAAATAACAAACAGGATGATCTACTCCACTCTTGTCCTGCTGCAGTAGAACAGCACCAGCACCTCTGGCACTAGCATCTACCTCAAGCTTGAACGGTTGTTCAAAATCCGGAGCAGCAAGTACAGGGGTACTACATAAGAGTGCTTTCGCTGATTCAAAAGCTCTCTTACAATCAGGGGACAACACAAATGGTCTTGCCGGACTGAGCAAATCAGTCAATGGAGCAACTACCGCAGAGAAATTTTTATAGAAGCTACGGTAGTAGCCAACCATCCCTAAAAAGCGGCGTAGCTCTCGTCTAGTGGTAGGTGCAGGGAATGCAGTTATAGCCAAGACCTTGGCATCAACAGGGCGCACCTGTCCATGGCCAACCTCTTTACCGAGATAGGTAACAGTAGCCTTCCCAAACTCGCACTTTGCTAAGTTCAGGGTTAGAGAAGCAGCTGCCAACCGTTCACATACTACCCTTAGCGAGTCAACATGATCTGACCACTCAGACGAATAAATCACTAGGTCATCAAGGTATGCACTACAATTAGGAACGCCAGCTAATACGGAGTTAACCAGTCGTTGGAAAGTGGCTGGTGCATTTCGCATCCCAAAAGCCATGACTGAGTACTGAAGGAAGTTGTCTGGGGTCAAAAAGGCAGAAATCTCAGAAGCACGTGAAGTTAACGGAACCTGCCAGTAACCTTTTAAGAGGTCCAACTTGGTTACATACTTAGCAGCACCAATAGTATCGATACAGTCATCCAGTCTGGGTAACGGGAACGAATCTGGCATTGTGACAGAATTTACCTTTCGATAATCCGTACATAACCTGGACGTACCATCAGGTTTAGGAACCAGAATGCAAGGAGAACTCCAAGGGCTTGAACTTGGCTTAGCCAGGTCATTCTCCAACAAATATCTCACCTCATCCCTCATTATCTTCCTCTTGGAAGTGTTGATACGATATGGGTGTTGCTTGATAGGAGTAGCATTTCCAACATTAATGTCATGTTCCAACACATTTGTGCGAGTAGGAACGTCATTAAAGAGACATGGAAAACTGTGTAGTAGCCTCACAATATCATTAGCCTGTCCATCCGTTAAATGAACCAGACCTGACTGGATAGACAGCAGCATTTCTGAGTTGGGCAATCTAACACACTGCTGCTGAGTATTGCGCAACTCCAAGCCATCAACATCATCAATTTGACAGTCCACTATCATCGCAGTAGTAGCAGAGGAGACAGCAGTACCTTCCTCTGTTTTTGAACTATCTAATTGTGTGATGGGTCGGGTGTGGTATCCTTTCAACATGTTAATGTGACACACACGAGATTATCGTTTTCTATCAGGAGTTTGAAGCACATAGTCAGTTTCACTTATTTTCTTTTCAATTAAATAAGGACCAGAGAAACGAGCTGACAGTGAAGATCCTGGAACAGGTAATAACACCAGTACTTGGTCACCTGGCTGTAGTGGACGAGAAACAGCCTCTTTATCATAGTGTCTTTTCATGCTCCTCTGTGAGGAAGACAGAGCTTCCTTTGCAAGAGCACAAGCTTGGTGTAGGCGCTCACGAAAGCGACTAACATAGTCCAACACATTCTCATCTCTGGTACACAACTCTTGGGACAAGAACTGTTCTTTAAGGACTTTCATTGGTCCTCTTACTGTGTGACCAAACACTAGTTCAGCCGGGCTGAAACCTAGGGACTCCTGCACAGTTTCACGAGCAGCAAACAAAACTAGAGGAACTCCCTCATCCCAATCTTTCTCAGATTCCAAACAATATTTACGTAGCATAGACTTCAGTGTCTGATGCCATCTTTCAAGCGCACCCTGAGACTCTGGGTGATAGGCGCTTGATACACGGTGCGTAATTGATAAGGATTTCAACACCTGCTTGAAGAGCTTGGATAGGAAATTGGTACCTTGATCGCTTTGTACCACCTTCGGTAACCCGAATGTCGTGAAGAATTTTATTAAGGCTTTACTCACTATCGGAGCTGTAATCCTTCTCAGAGGAATAGCCTCGGGGTATCTTGTAGCCATACACATTATCGTTAACAAAAACTGGTTACCCGATTTTGTCTTCGGTAACGGTCCGACACAATCAACCACCACATGCTCAAATGGTTCACCTATGACAGGTATAGGACACAGAGGAGCGGGAGGAATAACCTGATTTGGTTTTCCTGTTATCTGACAGGTGTGGCATGTCCGACAGAACTGAGCCACATCTTGTTTTAAACCCGGCCAAAAGAAATGTCGAAGGATCCGATCATACGTCTTTGTAATTCCTAAATGACCAGACCACTGGTGATCATGAGCAAGGGATAACACATTTTGTCGAAAGGCTGTAGGAATTACTATTTGGTAAACAGCATTCCAATCTCCACCCGCGTCAACATGGGATTTCCATTTACGCATGAGGAGATTACCATCAATGAAGTAAGCCACATTCTTCTTCTTCACCTCTTCCAATGAGACAACACTAGTAAAACATTTAGCAAGTTTGTTGTCAACCTTTTGGTTAGCAATCAGCTGCTCACGAGTGACTGGTAATTGTATTGCATCAGCAATAAGTTCAACGTACTTTGATTCTTTCCTGGGCTGTTTGTCAGAGGTGATCAGCTTCTCAGAGGTATCACACAATCCATCCTCTTGATCATCCTCTTTGAACAGAACAGTGTTCGACAAATCTATCACGTCACCCTCTTGTAGTGCCTGAGCACGAGTGACAGCACAAGCGGGGAACACATGTGGATAACTCTGTGCCAACTCATTCGAGAGAGAGTGGTCACTTTTATCCAATACTTCCAATACGGGTACTACCTTCCCTCCGGCAATATCGTTACCCATTATAAAGGTCACACCTTTCACTGGCAACTTAGGACGTACCCCCACTCTGAATATTCCACTGATTAACTCAGAGTGTACTTTCACAAAGTGCAACGGCACTGGGACAAAACCCATTTCAATACCCTGCACTAACACACTGGAACCACAGTATGTATCGTCAGATAAGGGCAACACATCAGACAATATAAACGACTGCGCCGCACCAGTATCTCTAAGGATTTTAACCGGACGCTGAGACGCTTCGTCATTCGTTAGGGACACAAACCCCTCGAAAATGAATGGTTCATAACTGCGGTCGGGGACTGGGTCTTTCAAACTACAGTTACCCTGAGGCACCTGTTTTGTTGCAGACCTCACAACCGTACGAATTAGAGCAACACCTGTTGGTGGCTTGGCACGAAGAGGCATCCCTTGTTTGCGTTTAAGCAGGAAGCAATCATTAATCATATGTCCCACTTTATGACAATAGAAACAGGAACGCTCATTCTTCTGGCGTGCTTTATATACTACTGCTGGCCAACTAGGGCTAAAGGTAGGAAACTCAGTGGCTCTACTCTCAGTATGAGCCGAAAACACACTCTTGTGCGTCAACACAAACTCGTCTGCCAACACAGACGCTTCTGCCAGGGAGGATACTTTCTGTTCGTTTAGGTAAACTACAATGCGTTCGGGTAAGCAATTTTTTAATTCTTCCAACAAGATTAACTCCCGGAGAGAGTTGAAATCAGTTACCTTACTAGCAGCATGCCATTTATCAAACAGATTTCCCTTGTCTCTAGCAAATTCCACATAAGTCTTACTAGAAGACTTTCTATGAGACCTAAATCTCTGTCGGTATGCCTCAGGCACAAGTTCATAGGCACGAAGAACAGTAGCTTTGACCACTTCATAATTAAAACTGTCCTCTAGAGGTAGCGCTGACAAAACCTCTTGGGCTTTACCAGTTAATTTACACTGAAGTAATAGGCACCATACCTCTTCAGGCCACTTCAATGCTACGGCTATACGCTCAAATACACAAAAATAGGAGTCAACCTCCGACTCTCTGAACAAAGGTACTAAGGCAATCTGCCTACTAATGTCAAACGTGTTTGAGGACACAGCTGGTGAGGACAACTCACTAACAGTGACAGCAGGAACAAAGGCTAGCCTCGCTGTCTCTGCCTCCAGTTCCATCTGGCGCATTTTAAACGTCATCTGCCTCTGTTCTCGTTCTCGTTCTTTTTCTGCCTCAATTTTACACATCTCCAAATCTAAATGCCGCTGTTCTTTTTCTGCCTCAATTTTACCCATCTCCAAATCTAAATGCCGCTGTTCTCTTTCTGCCTCAATTTTACACATCTTCAACTGGAGAGTCTCTCGCCTAATTTGGGCTCTCTCTTCCACCTCTAGTTGGAACTGTGCTAAACGGACATCCCTCCTGGCATCACCGTTTGACAGTGGGGAGAGTGGATCAAAATGGGACAATGTGGCTGGTGTTTTAGCCTCGCCCTCATTATCAGACACCAATGGGCTTACAGGAGCAGCAACATCCCCTACAGGGTTAGTATGCTCAGGCAGCGGTAACACAAGCACCTGCTCTTCCAACAATACATTTAACACCAGCTTTTTAACCTCCGACTTAACTCCATTCTGTGGAATCGATACTGAATAATGGTCAGCCAAGGTCATTAAATCAACTCTACGACATTTATCAAAAACCTCCCACGAAGGATTATCCAAAAAGGACTTCAAATCAAAAGTAGCCATCCTACACTACTTCACAAGAGCCAACGAAAATAGCAAACACTAATGCTACTTCAGCTATGACGCTCAACACTGAACTATACCACTATCAACAATCTACATGAGCGGCATGGGTGTCAGTAAAGACAGATCCCGGATGAGGCTCCACTTATGTTACGAATCCCTTTTGGCCCAACAGTCTAGGGGGGATGGTAGTGAGACCCGTAACATAACTCATGTAAATTATAATTGTGACAAAGTAAAAGTGTGAACGTAATAACCAGGACAACTGAAATAATACCGTCAAACTCAGGGTTTATTGTAAAACACACGGTAATGGGGGGGGGGGGGGGAGCAGGAAAAGGGGCTGAGCTGGACCCAAGGAAAGAAACAAATATGCAAAAACACCCCTAAGCTAGACTAGCCTATTTCAACAACAGCTAACTAACTAACCAAAAATACAGTGGGTGGTCCACCCAGTTCTAACTAGTGTTTTTAACAAAGTTTACCTACGGGTAGTGTATGCCCATGGGCGACTTGTCTTGGTTTCCCCTTTTCCCACCAGCAAACACCATAAGCAAAAACAATACTCACAGGAGATGACAAAGTGATATGGAGGTGCTCAAACAAAAGAGAGGTTAATACGCAAAGAGAGAGATCTACATACATGGCATTTCAAAAAGATTGTGCAACTGAAATCTATAAAGAATAGAGATCTACCAACATGGCATTACAAAGAGATTGTGCTCTCCTGAAATCTACAAAGAACAGCTATCTACCAACATGGCATTACAAAGATTGAGCTCTCCTGAAATCTACCAAGAACAGCTATCTACCAACATGGCATTACAAAGATTGAGCTCTCCTGAAATCTACAAAGAACAGCTATCTACCAACATGGCATTACAAAGATTGAGCTCTTGAACAAACAAATGATGGGGTTTTTAAACCATGGGGAAGGAACTGTGATAGGGTAGGAAACAGGAGGAGGTGTGTCTTCTGATTGATGGGTTGATTGTTGACTGATTGGGGAGTGATGATTTTCACCTGTGAGGGGAGAATGAGAGAAAAGAAACACACACACACACAGGATACACACACAGGATAACTGTATCCGTAACACGTAGACTCAGGTTTTCGGGGTCTCTATGTTTTTGGTTGGACAGGTTTCTCAATTTCTTTCTTAGATTTTTGCATTCTTCATCAAACCATTTGTCATTGTTGTTAATTTTCTTCGGTTTTCTATTTGAGATTTTTAGATTTGATAGGGAAGCTGAGAGGACAAATTTACTGTTTAGGTTTTCTACTGCCAAGTTTACACCTTCACTATTACAGTGGAACGTTTTACCCAGGAAATTGTCTAAAAGGGACTGAATTTGTTGTTGCCTAATTGTTTTTTGGTAGGTTTCCAAACTGCATTCCTTCCATCTATAGCATTTATTAATGTTACTCAGTTCCTTTGGCTTTGATGCCTCATGATTGAGTATTGCTCTGTTTAAGTAGACTGTGATTTTGCTGTGGTCTGATAGGGGTGTCAGTGGGCTGACTGTGAACGCTCTGAGAGACTCTGGGTTGAGGTCAGTGATAAAGTAGTCTACAGTACTACTGCCAAGAGATGAGCTATAGGTGTACCTACCATAGGAGTCCCCTCGAAGCCTACCATTGACTATGTACATACCCAGCGTGCGACAGAGCTGCAGGAGTTGTGACAGGAGTTGTTGTTGGTTATGTTGTCATAGTTGTGCCTAGGGGGGCATATGTGGGAGGGAATGCTGTCACTCTGTTCCCTCCTCTGTTCCCTCCTCTCTCTCTCTCTGTTCCCTCCATCTCTCTCTCTCTGTTCCCTCCGTCTCTCTCTCTCTGTTCCCTCCGTCTCTCTCTCTCTGTTCCCTCCATCTCTCTCTCTCTGTTCCCTCTGTCTCTCTCCCTCTGTTCCCTCCTCTGTTCCCTCCTCTCTCTCTCTCTGTTCCCTCCATCTCTCTCTCTCTCTGTTCCCTCCGTCTCTCTCTCTCTGTTCCCTCCGTCTCTCTCTTTCTGTTCCCTCCATCTCTCTCTGTTCCCTCCATCTCTCTCTCTTTCTGTTCCCTCCTCTGTTCTCTCTCTCTCTCTCTCTCTCTCTCTCTCTCTCTTTATGTTCCCTCCATCTCTCTCTTTCTGTTCCCTCCATCTCTCTCTCTGTTCCCTCCAACTCTCTCTCTGTTCCCTCCTCTCTCTCTCTGTTCCCTCCTCTCTCTCTCTTTCTCTCTCTTTCTCTCTCTTTCTGTTCCCTCCATCTCTCTCTCTGTTCCCTCCATCTCTCTCTCTCTGTTCCCTCCTCTGTTCCCTCCATCTCTCTCTCTTTCTGTTCCCTCCTCTGTTCCCTCTCTCTCTCTCTCTCTCTCTCTCTCCATCTCTCTCTCTCTCTCTTTCTGTTCCCTCCATCTCTCTATTTCTGTTCCCTCCATCTCTCTCTCTGTTCCCTCCATCTCTCTCTCTCTGTTCCCTCCATCTCCCTCTGTCTGTTCCCTCCTCTGTTCCATCCCCCCTCTCTCTCTCTTTCTCTCTCTTTCTCTCTCTTTCTGTTCCCTCCATCTCTCTCTCTGTTCCCTCCATCTCTCTCTCTCGGTTCCCTCCTCTGTTCCCTCCATCTCTCTCTCTTTCTGTTCCCTCCTCTGTTCCCTCTCTCTCTCTCTCTCTCTCTCTCTCCATCTCTCTCTCTCTCTCTTTCTGTTCCCTCCATCTCTCTATTTCTGTTCCCTCCATCTCTCTCTCTGTTCCCTCCATCTCTCTCTCTCTGTTCCCTCCATCTCCCTCTGTCTGTTCCCTCCTCTGTTCCATCCCCCCTCTCTCTCTCTTTCTCTCTCTCTCTGTTCCCCCCCATCTCTCTCTCTCTGTTCCCTCCATCTCTCTCTCTCTGTTCCCTCCATCTCTCTCTCTCTCTCTCTCTCTCTCTCTCTCTTTCTCTCTCTGTTCCCAGGGAGGCCTGGCTGGTTGAGGTGTGTTCTTCTGCTGTGTGAGGGCAGGTCATATAGTGGTGATCTAGCCTGTCCTCTGTTCTCTTTCTCTCCTGCAGCTCCTCTCTTGTTGTGGTCAGCTCCTTATTACTGCTCTGCTTGTCGTTTTGGAGCTCTCTCACCTCCTTTGTTAGATCAGCCAGCTCTCTCTTGAGTCCGTCTCTTGGTTGCTGAACCTGCAAGGCTGCTGTCCTGCTCTTTCCGCTCCTTGGTTAAGAGCTCCTCTAAGGTGTGGTTGTCTGGTTGCTGTTTACACCTTGGTTAGGAGCTCCTCTAAGGTGTGGTTGTCTGGTTGCTTTTTACACCTTGGTTAAGAGCTCCTCTAAGGTGTGGTTGTCTGGTTGCTGTTTACACCTTGGTTAGGAGCTCCTCTAAGGTGTGGTTGTCTGGTTGCTGTTTACACCTTGGTTAAGAGCTCCTCTAAGGTGTGGATGTCTGGTTGCTGTTAACACTTTGGTTAGGAGCTCCTCTAAGGTGTGGATGACTGGTTGCTGTTAACACCTTGGTTAGGATTTGTAGAGGTTGATTGTTGTCATGGTGCTGTCAGGGTCGTCTGTCTCTTTGACTTTCAGCTTCCATCCATTACAGATTCTCTCTTTCTTTATGGATGGGTAGTGAGAGCACACTGCTGAGCGCCATGCATTTGGCTGGTCAGTGAGGAAGATGAGATTACTCACCTCACCGTTTTTGTAGAGGTCTGCGAAAAGTGTTTCTGGCCTCCCCTTTAGTAGTTTCTGTTTAAAAGCTTTCCTCGGTGTGTCATCTTTTGCTTCTGGAGGGTAGAGAATGGATTCAGCGCTGAGGGGGAGTGGGGACATGGTGCCTGTGGGCTCTGCTACTACTGCTGCTGCTGGTCTGTTCTGCTGCCCCGTTGCCATGGCAACAGGGTTGTTTGCCTGCTGCTATTGCTAGCTAGCTCTAATTTAGCTCAAAAAACACGAGTGAAAAATCTTCAAACAGAAGATATGTTTAAAGTTAGTCCTTTTTGGTTTACTCACTCAAGTTTTTCTGTCTTGCTTGTTAGTCTGCTGGCTAGTTTTTTGTTGTGTAGCTAGCTAGCTAGAGTCAAAACTTCTTAATTTGAGAAGAAAGGTTACTTTTTTCTATTTTGATTGAATAGATTGAATATTTTGTGATTCAAGTGTTTATCTCATTCTAAAAACGGAAAAACTGAAATATATCTGTAGCTCTCTCTCTCTCTCTCTCTCTCTAACTCTCTGTTCCCTCCAGCTCTCTCTCTCTCTCTCTCTCTCTCTCTCTCCCTCGATCCCATTTGACCTCTCTCTCTCTCTCTCTCTCTCTCTCTCTAACTCTCTGTTCCCTCCAGCTCTCTCTCTCTCTCTCTAACTCTCTGTTCCCTCCAGCTCTCTCTCTCTCTCTCTCTCTCTCTCTCTCTCTCTCTGCTGGGAGTTTGGTGTGGAGGGCTCTGTCCTAACTCATTTTCTTGATTCTGTCTTAGTCTTTTCTTTCAATTTTTATTTTCTATGGCGGAGGGTTAATGCACTATTTGTTTTAGCGGTATCAACAGGTTTTTTCAAAGTTAGGGTGGAAGAGGACAGAGTTAGTTTCCTGGGGTTTGGAAGGTGAGGTGTGCGCGATGGCTTCTCAGCCTAGCGCGGAGGAGACGCTGTCGATACGGCATGGATTCAGGTGTGCTCCTGAGAATGGAGTTAAAGTGGAGAAGGTTCTGCTTGCAGTCGGTGAACAGGTAGGAGCTGAATTTATACATTCCGCTTCCAGAATGAACAAAGCCTTGTTTGTGTTCATGAAAAGAGCAAATTTGGTTGGTAGGCTAATTGCTAGTGGAATATTTGTAAGGGGTGTGTTGGTGCCAATTTCGCCTCTTTCTACCTCTTCGACAAGGGTGGTAGTTGCAAATTTGCTTCCGTTTATTACGGATGATTAGGGAAGAGCTGAGTCGTTTTGGAAAATTTGCTAGCGGTTTTCGCGTACTGTCGGCAGGTTTTCAGGCAGATTCAATTAAGCACGTTGTTTCGTTCCGGAGGCAAGTGTTTATGTTTCTGAATAACAATGAACATTAGCTAAATGTGCATTTTAAAGTGAGGCACGGGGAGGGGCTCTACGCAGGGTTTGCCAGCACAGATAGTCGGGTTTACTAAGGCTGGGTGACCTGTGACTGCTGGGAGAGGAGGGGTGGAAAACCCCTGAAGTCCTAGAACAACAAACAGGAATAACGTCTCTTACTGGAGGAGGTCCAGGAGGCACTGTCTGAGCCGGTAAGGGAGGTATTTGAGTGGCCAAAGGGGGATGGGCCACCAATGTTTCCGTCACTGCAGGTGACGGCAGATACTGGGGACTGGCAAGGGGGTCTGGAGGACTTGTTAGATTTTAACACTCCGAGCCTGGGGGAGTTTGAGGATGTGGGAGGTAAAGCCCTCTACAACCTCTGCATTAAGGTAAGGAACATTAGGAGCCTAACAGGAGTGAAGGCACATCAGTGGCAGGGGCTATGTGGGGCGGAGAGTATGGTGGGTTTTAGGTGGAGGGGGCTTTACAAACCCCCAGTACCAAAGAGCTCAGGGGACCTCCAGTGGAGGGTTCTACAAGGAGCCCTGGCCACTAACAGCTGGTTGGCACAGGTTGAACCTGGAGTCGGGCTGGGGTGTCCTTTCTGTGTTATGAGATAAACTGTGTTTTCTGTGTGCACCAGGTTAATGCCTTTAATGTCTGTGTGAGAAGTTGGAGGTGGTTTTTACTGTTGGGATGTTTATAATGGGGTACAGGTATTCAAATAAGGAAAAGGCCAATGTGTTTTGTTGAATTTTCTGTTTGCTCAGGCAAAGTTGGCTATTTGGCTGACCAGGAGGAACAGGGTCAAAGGTGGGGGGGTAACAGACCCTTTACTATTATTTAATAGAATGGTCTCTGCGCGCCTTAGGGTCGAATTTGAGTTTTATAAAATGATAAAAAGTGTGCAGATGTTTCAGGAGTTATGGTGTGTCGGGGGGGATGTCTGTATAGCTGGGGAAGATGTTTCAGGAGATATGGTGTGTCGGGGGGGATGTCTGTATAGCTGGGGAAGATGTTTCAGGAGATATGGTGTGTCGGGGGGGCTGTCTGTATAGCTGGGGAAGATGTTTCAGGAGATATGGTGTGTCGGGGGGGATGTCTGTATAGCTGGGGAAGATGTTTTGGATATACGGTTGTAGAAGTGGTGAGGGTTTGGTTATTGTAATGTGTGGTGTTGTTTTGTATCGTTTGGTAGAGGGAAAGGTGAGTATGGTACATGTATGCAGTACAGGATATATTTTGGTGTTTTATTTTAAGGGGGGGGGGGGAGTGGTGGTGAGGTTTTAATGAGAGGTGAATGTTTCATTAAGGAAAGACAAAGTCAAAGTCTCTCTCTCTCTCTCTCTCTCTCTCTCTCTCTCTCCCTCACTCTGTCTGTTCCGTTGATATCTCTCTCTCACGGTACCCTCCATTTCTCTCACTCACTTTGTCCATCCCGCCACCTCTCTCACTATTTCTGTTCGCTTCATATTCCTCCCACTTTCTCTCTCTCTCTGTTCCCTCTCGCTCTCTATCTGTTCCCTCTCTCTCTCTCTCTCTCTTTCTCTCTCTTCTCTCTCTCTCTCATTTTATACCCTCTATCTCTCTCTTTCCGTTTGTTCCCTACATATCTCTCTCTCTCTCTCTCTCTCTCTCTCTCTCTCTCTCTCTCTGTCTGTTCACTCAATCTCTCTCGGTACCCTCCATCTCACATTATCTTTCTCCATCCTGCCATCTCTCTCACTCTCTCTGTTCCCTTTATATTTCTCCCACTTTCTCTCTCTGTGTTCTCTCCATCTCTCTCTCTCTCTCTCTCTGTTCCCTCCATCTCTCTCTCTCTCTGTTCCCTCCATATCTCTCACTCTCTCTGTTCCCTCCATCTCTCTCACTCTCTGTTCCCTTCATATTTCTCCCACTTTCTCTCTCTGTGTTCCCTCCATCTCTCTCTCTCTCATTTTGTTCCCTCCATCTCTCTTTCTATCTGTTCCCTACACCTCTCTCTCTCTGTTCACTCAATCTCGCTCTCTGTTCCCTCCATCTATCTCTCTCTCTCTGTTCCCTCCATCTCTCTCACTCTCTCTGTTCCATTCATATTTCTCCCACTTTCTCTCTCTGTGTTCCCTCCATCTCTCTCTCTCTCTCATTTTGTTTCCTACATCTCTCTCTTTCTATCTGTTCCCTACACCTATCGCTCTCTGTTCACTCAATCTCGCTCTCTGTTCCCACCATCTCGGTGTTCCCTCCATCTCTCTCTCTGTCTCTCTCTCTCTGTCCCTGCCATTTTTCTCTCTGTTCCCTCCCATCTCTCTCACTCTCTTTATCAATATCTCTCTCTTTCTCAATTCAATTCAATTCAAAGGGCTTTATATTAATGGGAAACATGTTAACACAACTACAACAAAATGATTAATGAGAATAACAATACATTAAAGCAATAGTAGTAGACCACACTCAAATGACTGAAAAGCTACATGGCATGGTATGAAATCCAAAACAAAATGTTTTAGGCATTACATTGTACTCTACACTGGATGTCCTTCAGGTTGTGGCAGGAGAACACATATTTGGCTGCACATTTTGGCTTTTCACACAATAAATATTCGATTTTGTCTTCTGAATGAACATTTTGGGAAAGAAAGATTCTCTTACACTACCGTTCAAAAGTTTGGGGTTCACTGAGAAATGTCCTTTTTCTCAACGTCAACAGTGAAGAGGCGACTCCGGGATGCTGGCCTACTGGGCAGAGTTGCAAAGAAAAGCCATATCTCAGACTAGCCAATAAAAATTAAAGATTAAGATGGGAAAAAGAACACAGGCACTGGACAGAGGAACTCTGCCTTGAAGGCCAGCATCCCGGAGTCGCCTCTTCACTATTGACGTTGAGACTGGTGTTTTGCGGGTACTATTTAATGAAGCTGCCAGTTGAGGTCTGTTTCTCAAACTAGACACTCTAATGTACTTGTCCTCTTGCTCAGTTGTGCACCGGGGCCTCCCACTCCTCTTTCTATTCTGGTTAGAGCCCCTTTGCGCTGTTCTGTGAAGGGAGTAGTACCAGATCCAGATCTTCAGTTTCTTGGCAATTTCTCGCATGGAATAGCCTTCATTTCTCAGAACAAGAATAGACTGACGAGTTTCAGATGAAAGGTCTTTGTTTCTGGCCATTTTGAGCTTTTAATCGATCCCACAATTGTTGAGTCTCCAGATACTTGTGACGACCCTCATACCGGTGGGCGGAGCCGGGAGGGTCGTCAGCGAAATGGGACACACGTGGGCCCGGGTGTGTTCCGGGATAATACACCTCTTCCCCATTAATTGGGGATACTCTATGCAGAGACACTGTTTGACTTTGGTAGTGGCATTTTTTGTGGCCGGTTTTGTTTGATTGCTTTGGCATCTTTCAACACTCCTCATTATCACCTCTATACACGCAACCACTCACTTACCCTACTGATTACTGACTACACACACCATTGTTAATTGTATATAGGTTACCACAGTTAATAAATATATTTTTGTTATTTCTTATCTCTACCTTGTCTCCCTTTTTGTTACAGGCTTATTGTTTCTTTAAATGAATTGATCATTAGAAAACCCTTCTGCAATTATGTTAGCACAGTTAGCTGTGCTAACATAATTGCAGAAGGGTTTTCTAATGATCAATTAACCTTTTAAAATGCTAAACTTGGATTAGCTAACACAACGTGCCATTGGAACACAGGAGTGATGGTTTCTGATAATGGGCCTCTGTACGCCTATGTATTTATTCCATAAAACATCTGCCGTTTCCAGCTACAATGGTCATTTACAACATTAACAATGTCTATACTTTTATTTAAAATCAAGGACATTTCTAAGTGACCCCAAACTTTTGAACAGTAGTTCAGATCTGAGTATATGTCACAACGTAATTGGAAATGCCGCTCTGTCTCTACCTCTCTGGGCAGCCATGTTTTCTTGTGACGACCTGTCTCTATAGTCTGTACCTAGTCAGTGTTTTCCTCAGTTTTCTATCAGTCACAGTGGTCAGATAGTCTGCCACCATCTACTGTCTGTTTAGAGCCAAGTAGAATTTTCTTCGATTGTTTTGTGGTGTGGGTGATGAGTGATATATTTTTCTCTTTGCTTTGGGATGATTTGGTTGGGCCAGATTTTCTGAGTGCTGTTCTGAGGCTCTATGGGGTTTGTTTGGGTTAATGAACTGAGCCTCAGAACCAGCTGGCTGAGGGGTCTCTTCTCTTGTTTCATTTCTTGACATTGTAGAGCTGTGTGATGAAATGTTTCGGGTTCGCTTGTTGTTAGATGGTTGTAAAATTTGATGGCTCTTTTTCCTATTTGAATAAGGAGGGGGTATTGTCCAAATTCTGCTCTGCATGCGTTATTTTGAGTTTTTCTTTGCACTTACTCTTGTAAAACTCAGCATGCAGAATTTCGACTGGATGTTTGTCCCATTTGGTAAATTCATTATTAGAGAGTGGACTCCATACTTCGCTGCTGTATAGAGCAATTGGTTCTATAACTGATTGGAAAATGTTGTGCCAGATTCTAATAGGAATTCCAATTTTAATATTCCCTTTAATGGCATAGAATGCTCTTCTTGCTTTGTCCCTCAGCTCGTTCACAGCCATGTGAATGCTAACTGTGTTGCTGATATTTAGTCTTAGATACGTGTAGTTTTTGGTGTGTTATAATAGAACTGTGTACAAATAGAATTTATATTCGTGATCCTGATTTCCGGACCTCTTTTTGTTTTTTAGGTAAATGTCAGAGCCCGGGTCTGACAGAACCTGTGAAGACGATCTAGGTGCTGCTGTAACCCCTCTCTAGTGGGAGACAGCAGCTCCAGGTCATCTGCGTACAGCAGACACTTGATTTCAGTGTTGTGTAGGATGAGACCAGGTGCTGCAGATTCTTCTAAAGTTTTTGCCAATTCATTAACGTAAATGTTAAATAGTGTTGGACTTATTAGGCAGCCCTGTTTCACTCCACATCCCTGGGAGAAAAAGTCTGTTGGCTTGTTTTCAATTTTAACTGAACATTTGTTTTTAGTGTACATTGAATTAATAGAATCATATGTTTTCCCTCTAATACCACTTTCTATTTGTTTATAAAAAAAATACTTTGTGCCTAATTGAATCAAATGTTTTTGCCTTTGTTTTTGTTTACTTGTTTGTCAATTAGATTTATAAATGTGGTCTGTTGTGCAGTAATTTGTTAAAATTGGCTTCTGCTAAGGACGTTGTGTTCATCAAGGAAATTAAGTATTCTGCTATTTACGATTGCACAGAATCTTCCCCAAGTTACTCTTAATGCAAATTCCTCTGTAATTATTTGTGTGAAATGTGTCTCCATTTTTATAGATTGGTGTGATCAATCCTTGGTTCCAAATATTGGGGGAAATACCTGCAGTGAGGACAATGATGTGTAGTTTGAGTGTAGCCAATTTGAGGTCTGTATATTTGATCATTTAAAATAACATCTCTCTCTCTCTCTCTGTCTCTCTCTCTCTGTGTCTCTCTCTCTCTCTGTGTCTCTCTCTCTCTGTGTCTCTCTCTCTCTGTTCTCTCCATCACTCCATTCACCCCTTCAGCCAGTCCAGAGGGTCCATCTCTATCTGAGAGAGCACATAATTAAGTCAATTAAGAGGATCCAATGGCCATAGCAAATTGATCTGAGTTATAATATTATCATTAGAGAGAGAGAGAGGGAGTCTGACTGGAGAGGATTGGAGGGGCAATATGAGTTCATTCATATCACAAGCAGGACAAAGGATTTGCAGACTGATGGAGAGAGAATATGTTCTTTTCTCCTAAAAAACTATAGTTATTATGAGATATTCCTGTGACACTTAATATTCAGACAAGTCTCAGCATATCCAGAAATAGCAGATCTATCTCTACCTCGTAGAATCTCCAAGTGTCACTGACACAAACACCGATAGCAGTGCCAGTCAGCCAGGGGGTTAGATTAGACAGCCGCAAGAGTCGCTGCCTTCAATTCCGAGAGACCACTAATTGTTTCTGAAGAAATGTCATTTTGTCTTCCTGGGTTCCTTGCTCAAGGTGTTAGCACCTCAGCACCTCTCGCTTGTACCTGAGTTTTCACAGGGCCTCCGGTGCCCCCCAGCACACCGTTTGATGTTTCCGAGTTCTGTCAGCTCCTCGCATGACTCCATGGAAATTGAAATCAGTATCTATTTACATGCCAGGTTAATAAAAAAGATGAAAGTCAAACAACCCCACCTGCCACTCAAACCTGGTTTTATGCTGTGGCAGATTCCCTGTCACTCTTACAATGGGGTTTAAAAATACAAAGGGGGGATGACTGTGCTGTAAATTGAATTGGTTAATCCCTCTATATTTCTATAGAGCTATCATTCCAGATTTTCAATGCTTGAAAAAGTATGTTTTTGAAGTGATTTATTACATCTCAATCTAAATTCAGCTAACTCTTGGAGAATGACCTAGATGCAAAGCAGAGGTCCTTTGTGAGTGTGCAGTGTATGTGTGTGCGTGCATGCATGTGTGTATGTGTATGTGTGTGTGTGCGTACGTGCTTCTGTGCACAGTGTGCACACTTATTCTTCTGCAATTTTTGCCCAGGTCCGGCGCAGTCACAGTCACCCAGTGTAGTTGGAGCAAATCAACATCAACAAGCTCGTCTCCCACAGTGTCTGGTGTAGAGGTATCTCTAAGCAGCCCTGTCATGTTAGGAGACATCAGCTGATGAACGCAGGACAACTCTAAACATGTCAATTGAAACCCCCATCAGAAAAAGTAAGAGAAAATGTCTGTCAATCGTCTTGACGTTCTACTCCGCTACGATTAACATCACTTAGCAGTCATGCATGAAGACCTTTCTGACTGCTGAGAGGATGGTGGTGCGTTGAACACAAAACTGACTGCGGTAACTAAGCGATATATCACAGACATCCCATAATACAATTCTAACTGATGGTGTCATCGGCGTGCCGTTACAGGCATGTCCAATACTTGAACTGATGATGTCATTGACTGAATTCATCAAGGCCGATAAGACACGTCATGTCCAAAAACTACAGAATAACAGTTGTAGTCTGTCCTTCCCATTATTAGACAGGGCTAGAGGCTCTGGGAGAACTGCAGATTCACTAGACAATATTGCCACTTGCTGGTGAATTGCTGGTAATACACTACAACGCTTGTAAAAATACATATAGGCCTACAGTGGGCCCATAGGTCTATAGTACAATGCTGATAGTGTAGCCCAGGGGTATTCAACTCTTACCCTATGAGGTCCGGAGCCTGCTGGTTTTCTGTTCTACCTGATAGTTAACTGCACCCACCTGATTAGAGGGGAACAATAAAAACATGCAGTGGAATGGTCTTTGAGGCCCAGTGTTGAGTTTGAGGGGTGTAGCCTATATCCTGCATAGTCTAGTTTCTTATAATTTTTGCATTTCTGGATTCACCTTCTAAGACAATGTGATTATATCATAGGCACAAAACACCTCCGGTCTCTTGGGGAGCTTAAGGAATCATGAACATCAAAGGTTCTGGCATTCCGTTTGGGCCTACACTACCACCAGAACTCCTACTGCGCATTATTTTGAACTGCACTCTATGCACTACATTCTTCTAAAGACATCGAAACAGGATGCTCCTGAATTCTTTTGTTTCATATTTAAAAAGTTATTTTTTCATCCACTGCAATCCCTCACCTCTGACCTCTGACAGAGATAGAGACAGAGAGACAAAGAGAGACAGAGAGACAGAGAGAGACACAGAGAGAGAGAGAGAGAGAGAGAGACAAATAGAGACAGAGAGACAGAGAGACAAAGAGAGAGAGAGAGACAGAGAAAGAGTGTGTGTGTATACAGTTGAAGTCGGAAGTTTACAAACACTTAGGTTGGAGTCTTAAAACTCGATTTTCAACAAGTCCACAAATTTCTTGTTAACAAACTATAGTTTTGGCAAGTCGGTTAGGACATCTACTTTGTGCATGACACAATATATTTTTCCAACAATTGTTTACAGACAGATTATTTCATTTATAATTCACTGTATCACAATGTCAGTGGGTCAGAAGTTTACATACACTAAGTTGACTGTGCCTTTAATCAGCTTGGAAAATTCCAGAAAAGTATGTCATAGCTTTAGAAACTTCTGATAGGCTAATTGACATAATTTGAGTCAATTGGAGGTGTACCTGTGGATGTAGTTCAAGTCCTACCTTCAAACTCAGTGCCTCTTTGCTTGACGTCATGGGAAAATGAAAGGATCTCAGCAAAGACATCAGAAAAAAATGGTAGACTTCCACAAGTCTGGTTCATCCTTGGGAGCAATTTCCAAACGCCTGAAGGTACCATGTTCATCTGTACAAACAATAGTACGCAAGTATAAACACCATGGGACCACGCAGCCGTCATACCGCTCAGGAAGGAGACGCGTTCCGTCTCCTAGAGATGAACTGAATGTATGTAAACTTCTGACCCACTGAGAATGTGATGAAAGAAATAAAAGCTGAAATAAATCATTCTCTCTACTATTATTCTGATATTTCACATTCTTAACACAAAGTGGTGATCCTAACTGACCTAAGAAGGGGAATTTTTACTAGGATTAAATGTCAAGAGTTGTGAAACTGAGTTTAAATGTATTTGGCTAAGGTGTATGTAACCTTCCGACTTCAACTGTATATTTCAATGTGTGTGTGTGTGTGTGTATCACAGTATGACCGTGTGTGTTGTATCGCTGTGAAGCGCTGACAGCCAAGGGGGCCGTGAAGACTCCTCATGCTACTAGACAGACAGAGAGGATGCAAGCTGACATAGAGGTTAGTGCAGTGGTTCCCAAGCTTGTGGCGTCCCCTGAAATTGAAATGTGGTTTCCTGATAAAATCGTTGTTTGTCTTATCTCGAACACCCATTGGAGTTTACAGTTTACCCACCTTTTCTCTACCACTACTTCACCGGTGAGGAGGAAGAGGAGCGAGGAAGCCTGCTGCACACGGCAACACGCATCTCCACGTTCCATAAACACAAAGGGCAGCTGAGGGAACCCAGTTCTGTCTGTGGAATGTGCCAGGGAACAGTCGGTTCTTGGCACAAGTAGCAGGAGCAATTAACGTCACATAAGCAGAGGGCCAGCGCAACGGGGGTGGGGGGGGCAGAAAGGAGGATGTGGGAAACAACAAGGCATCGATGGGAAGACCTGAGCTGAGCAGTGCTGCACGCTCAATCCAAGGCATCCCTTCCCTTTCCTATACCAGTCAACACTCAGAGATCTCGGACGAGAATCTCTCCTCCAAAGACAGTTCAGGTCATGGCTCAATTAATTTATGTGTAGTTGTTGGCAAATAGGTTTTGTTTATATCCGTGCATCCATAATTAGGGAATTGACAGAGGAAAACAGAAGAAGACAGAGGAAGCTTGGTGTCCTTGGAGAGACCTCACATCCCCCCAAACTGTTTTGAAAAGCCCCCCCCCCCCCCCCCTTCCCCTAGAAGTTAAACTAGAGTTGTTGTTTCACGACACAGCAGGTTGTGAGCCAGTTAAAAGGGAAACACACAGGCAGGTAGCAGCAAAACAGTGTGAATGACTTGCAAACTAAAACCATACTGTATTGGTCAGGTGTCTTAACCCAGCCAAACAGAAAATAGGAAGTTGTAAATAGCTGTCATGTCATGGTGGCAATCTCTCTCATTCAGTTGGGACTGAGGCCTAAACACAAAATGACATCTACAGGAAATGTGTATTATGTAATATAGATTCAGCTCAACTAAGGCTGATTTTAGGTAGTAAATCATCTGAGAAATGTTGATGTTAGGGTGAACTTACTCTTGAACTAACTCTTTAACATCAGTTTGATTGAAGAGTGTTGCTCATACTCAACCCCAATGTTATGTCACCAGGGAGCAATGCATGTCTGGTCTAGTATTTGTATGTATTATTTGACCCCCTGTACTTGCTTCCTAACTCCCAGTGTCTGTGTTACACATCTAGTATTTGTATATATTATTTGACCCCCTGTACTTGCTTCCTAACTCCCAGTGTCTGTGTTACACATCTAGTATTTGTATGTATGTATTATTTGACCCCCTGTACTTGCTTCCTAACTCCCAGTGTCTGTTACACATCTAGTATTTGTATATATTATTTGACCCCCTGTACTTGCTTCCTAACTCCCAGTGTCTGTTACACATCTAGTATTTGTATATATTATTTGACCCCCTGTACTTGCTTCCTAACTCCCAGTGTCTGTGTTACACATGTAGTATTTGTATGTATTATTTGACCCTGTTTACTGCATACAGTGAGCTTCAAACAGTGGTTCCCTATGGCTGACACCTTGGAAACTCCACTGTTACATCATGGGGTGGTGTTTCGAAAACACATTGTGAGGAAAGCGTTCTTGTGAAACATCTACATACAGAGTGGTCGATATCTTGTCCCTCACCCAAAAAGATAGTTCAAAACAAACACACATGGAGGCCAGTGGACTTTCCCATCCACTCTGGTTAAATAGTAGACCCACATTCCTTCAATAATGTCTCTTTGGTGTTCACTCTATATAGCTGAATAGACACACTTCCAAAATGGCTCCAGATATCAAGATGTATTTCTGCATTCAGCTTGTTCTTGCACTAACAGGTAAATGTCACACTGATGTGATGTGGTCCATACCAAACTGATATTATAATTGATTGCTTAGAAGTACAGTCAACTTTTGTTTTACAGCTGTCACAAATAATCTATGATATGCAACGTGGATATGAGACACAATAATGATTTAACATGTTGGTAGTAGGATAGCTTGTCATGTTGGAATCATATTTTAAAGTAACTGTCCAAAGAAAATCACATTTTCAAAGCTCATATTAACGTGCTCAAATAACGTTGTTGACTCATAAAACCACTCAGTAAAACCCTATTTCATACTTGTTTTTGAAACAAAAGAAATGCTTGTGATTTTCTTGTGATGTGACCTCACATTCTTTGACGGTAGACAGCCCCATCTGTCATTTGTTAAAGACCCAATTATGCAAATAACCAGAAGCTTGTTTTTTTCCATGAGAGAGAAGGAGACTAGGGCCTCATTTATAAACCGTGCTTACATACAAAATATAACCAAAAATGTGCGTGTACCAGTTTTCTCCACGAAAGTTAGCATTTATAAAAACTGAACTTGACTTGAAAATGTGCTCACCTTCCAGCAAACCTTTGACCGCAAATACACACTTTCTATTGGTTGAAGTATTAGATTAGTATATTGTGCAAATTATGGATATACTAGACACGCTTGTTCATAACAATAAACAGGTTAATAACAAGGTGCAATCATTTGCTGTTAGTGAGAAGAGAGACTATCTATAATTAGAAATAGGCATCTATTTCCAAGGCTATTATTTATTTAATTTCCATGATCATTGCATAATAAATTCCTCACCGTTTCTGTGATGGTTTCATACTCACCAGGTTGCTAGCACATAGACCTAGAACAAGTACCGTATACTATTTGTCCCATATCTCGTTTAATTGCACCCACTTCATAGTATTAAATAGACAAGCTATTTTGCTCTAAACCATCTGATCCAGAGCTCAGATCCAGAGCACAGTTTATTAACTGTGGCACAGATGGTTGTAGGTTACTTCTGTAGTTTTCGTCTGAATACTGTAATTTCACATTTCTCTAGTAGACAATATGCGTTTATACACATAATACATATTTTCAGAAACATTGCAGAATAAATTCTTAAACCTTTTTGGCCATGATGGGTTCATATTCCCGAAGTAGCCACAGACTACAAACAATTACCATGCGCATCTCTCATTTAACTGGGCCAATTAGATACGCTATTAATTCAAGTATTTTGCTCTATGCACAGAAAGGAAGCTGGTTTATAACATACAGTAGAATGTATTTAACAGGTGAATAGACATATGACATTTTGTATTGAAGTGTGTAAGTTATGGCCATCACTGTGAGTAGACAATGTTCTAGAATTCACGCAGTGCAGCAGCGTAGGTTGCTGTTAAGAAACACTTAGCTAGCAATCGCTGCAAACGTAGATAGATGGCTAGCCAACAAGAAAGAGTGGCAAAACAGAGCCTCCACACAACGTGGTTTACAAGCTGCAAAGGCAAGTCTGCATGCTGGACATCAGGTGCAGCCAGAGCAGCTTGTCCCCACATGGAACTCTGAGTTGGTAGATCATTTGAATATCCAAGTTCATGCACATCTCATTGGCTGAGCTGGCAAATTGCTATTTTTAACCAGTAAGCCCACACCATTCTGTTTCTTCCTTACATGCCAAACAAGGGCACAGACTAAGAGAATATCCATCTTTTTAACATCTTTAAGCACTTCAATTTATTTTCCTGATGTTGACAGTAGAGAATTCTTTACAAAGGTTAACTTGCTAAATCCTGAACCCGCTGTAATCAATGTTTGCCATGGTTGTGAACATGGCTTTGGGTCTGACAATCAAAATGACGTTTAGATGGGTTACCATGCCAAACTAAATTTGTAACTGATGTTTTTTGGTCAGGCACAGGAATAGGATCTGCCCTGCCAGGTAAGAGCCACAGTGGAGGGAAGAACAACCTAGTGCTGCAGTATGTCGTGAACAACTCACTGAGAGAACATCCTGTCATGACCAAACTCAGACTGGTAAGGCTGGGCTGGGTTAGAGCCAGGGTTAGGGTTGAGGTTGAGGCTAGTGTTAGGGTTGAACTGGGATGAGGACACGAAACTAGGGCTAGGGTTGGAATGGTAAGACTGGGCTGGGTTAGAGCCAGAGTTAGGGTTGAGGTTGAGGCTAGTGTTAGGGTTGAACCGGGATGAGGACAATAAACTAGGGCTAGGGTTGGAATGGTAAGACTGGGGAGAACCAGGGTGTTTTTGAGATGAAAAGCAGGAATGTACTGTACATACAAACCAGATAGATACAGAGAGATTCTGGTTTTCTACAGTATCATGACAGTTAAATAGGCTACTATAACCACTAGAGGTCAGCACAGTACTATACAAACACTGTGCTGAGAAGCTGCAATACGACATAAATACATTGATTAGATTAAGTCATTAAAAAAAGTGCCTAAATGTTTTAGTCTTTTTTTGTCAATGTTTGAAATCAAACAACATCATTCTGATTTTGTGTTAAACGCTCTATAACAAAGCTTTCTTAGTGTCCAACAAGCTTTCTCAACTCTTAACCTTGTTCTGAACACCTCCAAAACAAAGGTCATGTGGTTTGGTAAGAAAAATGACCCTCTTCCCACAGGTGTGATTACCAGCTCTGAGGGTTTAGAGCTTGAGGTTGTCACCCCATACAAATACTTGCGGAGTATGGCTAGACTGTACACTGTCCTTCTCTCAGCACAAATCAAATCAAATCAAATTTTATTGGTCACATACACATGGTTAGCAGATGTTAATGCTAGTGTAGCGAAGTGCTTGTGCTTCTAGTTCCGACAATGCAGTAATAACCAACGAGTAATCTAACCTAACAATTCCAAAACTACTACCTTATACACACAAGTGTAAAGGGATGAAGAATATGTACATAAAGATATATGAATGAGTGATGGTACAGAACGGCATAGGCAAGATGCAGTAGATGGTATCGAGTACAGTATATACATATGAGATGAGTAATGTAGGGTATGTAAACAAAGTGGACTAGTTTAAAGTGGCTAGTGATACATGTATTACATGAAGATGCAGTAGATGATATAGAGTACAGTATTTACTGTACTCTATATCATCTACTGCATCTTTATGTAATACATATGAGATGAGTAATGTAGGGTATGTAAACATTATATTAAGTAGCATTGTTTAACATGGCTAGTGATATATTTTTCCATCAATTTCCATTATTAAAGTGGCTGGAGTTGAGTCAGTGTGTTGGCAGCAGCCACTCAATGTTAGTGGTGGCTGTTTAACAGTCTGATGGCCTTGAGATAGAAGCTGTTTTTCAGTCTCTCGGCCCCTGCTTTGATGCACCTGTACTGACCTCACCTTCTGGATGATAGCGGGGTGAACAGGCAGTGGCTTGGGTGGTTGTTGTCCTTGATGATCTTTATGGCCTTCCTGTGACATCGGGTGGTGTAGGTTAGAGGTCGACTGATTATGATTTTTCAACGCAGATACCGATTATTGGAGGACCAAAAAAAACGATGCCGATTAATCGGCCGTTTTTTATTTTTTATTTGTAATAATGACAATTACAACAATACTGAATTAACACTTATTTTAACTTAATATAATACATCAATAAAATCAATTTAGCCTCAAATAAGTAATGAAACATGTTCAATTTGGTTTAAATAATGCAAAAACAAAGTGTTGGAGAAGAAAGTAAAAGTGCAATATGTGCTATGTAAGAAAGCTAACGTTTAAGTTCCTTGCGCAGAACATGAGAACATATGAAAGCTGGTGGTTCCTTCTAACATGAGTCTTTAATATTCCCAGGTAAGAAGTTTTAGGTTGTAGTTATTATAGGAATTATAGGACTATTTCTCTCTATACCATTTGTATTTCATTAACCTTTGACTATTGGATGTTCTTATTGTCACTGGGCTCGAACCAGCAACACAACGACAACAGCCACCATCGAAGCAGCGTTACCCATGCAGAGCAATGGGAACAACCACTCCAAGGCTCAGAGCGAGCGAGTGACGTTTGAAACGCTATTAGCGCGCTAACTAGCCAGCCATTTCACTTCGGTTACACCAGCCTCATCTCTGGAGTTGATAGGCTTGAAGTCATAAACAGTGTAATGATTGACGCACAAGGAAGAGCTGCTGGCAAAATCCACGAAAGTGCTGTTTGAATGAATGTTTACACGCCTGCTTCTGCCTACCACCGCTCAGTCAGATACTTGTATGCTCAGTCAGATTATACGCAATGCATGACACGCTAGATAATATCTAGTAATATCATCAACCACGTGGAGTTAACTCGTGATTATGATTGATTTATTGTTTTTTAGAAGATAAGTTTAATGCTAGCTAGCAACTTACCTTGGCTTCTACTGCATTCGCATAACAGGCAGTCTCCTTGTGGAGAGGCAGGTCATTTTTGCGTTGTTACTGTACGTTTGCAAGAAAATCTGTCATTCTGCCCCTGAACGAGGCAGTTAACCCACCGTTCCTAGGCCGTCATTGAAAATAAGAACGTGTTATTAACTGACTTGCCTAGTTAAATCAAGATTAAATAAAGGGGTAAAAAAAAAAATAATATTAATAATTCTAAAAAATTGGCAAAATCGGTGTCCAAAAATACCGATTTCCAATTGTTATGAAAACTTGAAATCGGCCCTAATTAATCGGCCATTCCGATTAATCGGTCGACCTCTAGTGTAGGTGTCCTGGAGGGCAGGTAGTTTGCCCCCGGTGATGCATTGTGCAGACCTCACTACCCTCTGGAGAGCCTTACGGTTGTGGGCGCAGCAGTTGCCGTACCAGGCAGTGATACAGCCCGACAGGATGCTCTCGATTGTGCATCTGACAAATCAAAGCTGCAGGCTAAAGTTAAATCTAGACTTGATTTCCTCTATCGTAATCTCAGCTGCCAAACTAACCCTGATTCAATATGACCATTTTACCCATGCTAGATTATGGAGATGTAATTTATAGATCGGCAGGTAAGGGTGCTCTCGCTAGATGTTCTTTACCATTCGGCCATCAGATTTGCCACCAATGCTCCTTATAGGACACATCACTGCACTCTATACTCCTCTGTAAACTGGTCATCTCAGTATACCTGTCAAGACCCACTGGTTGAGGCTTATTTATAAAACGCTCTTAGGCCTCACTCCCCCCTATCTGAGATTACTACTGCAGCCCTAATCCTCTACATACAACACCCGTTCTGCCAGTCACATTCTGTTAAATGTCCCCAAAGCTCACATATCCCAGGGTCGCTCGTCTTTCATTTAGCTGCAGCTAGCGACTGGAACGAGCTGCAACAAACACTCAAACTAGACAGTTTTATCTCAATCTCGTCATTCGAAGACTCAATCATGGCCACTCTTACTGACAGTTGTGGCTGCTTTGCGTGATGTATTGTTGTCTCTACCTTCTTGCCCTTTGTGCTGTTGTCTGTGCCCAATAATGTTAGTACCATGTTTTGTGTTGCTACCATGTTGTGTTGCTACCATGTTGTGTTGCTACCATGCTGTGTTGTCATGTTTTGCTGCCTTGCTATGTTGTTGTCTTAGGTCTTTCTATATGCAGTGTTGTGTTGTCTCTCTTGTTGTGATGTGTGCTTTGTCCTATATTTACAAAAATATTTTTTTTTAATAGAAATCCCAGTCACCGCAGGAGGCCTTTTACCTTTTGGTAGGCCGTCATTAAATTTGTTCTTAACTGACTTACCTAGTTAAATAAAGGGTAAATTAAATTAAAATGTTCCTTCCTTCATGTTGCAGAAAACCCTTGAGGACCCATGGAGCATCATGCTGGTTGCTAGTGAACAAGCACAACTGATGGCAAATCTGGCCAAACTGATCAATGCCAGCAAAACCATTGAAATTGGTATGTAATGATAAAAACTTTTAATGTTACTATATTATTTGTAACATATTTCATTGTGCCAATCTTTTCAACATTCACAAATTCTGAATGAACTGCCCTCATTATAATATCAGAAGAGACTAATATTAATATTTTCCTCTCTCCAGGGATGTACACAGGGTACAACACCCTGTTGGTTGTACCACAAAACCAGCCCCCCCATCTAAGGAGAAGTCCCAAATGAGTCTCTGCCAAAATGTAAGGCTGGATTGTGTTGAAGGCAGAAGAAAAGTCAACAAACAGAACCCTGACATGGGATTTGGCACCCTCTAGAACATGTTAAGGAGGGTAAGAATGGCATCATCAACTAGTCTGATAGGCAAACTGAAATGGGTCGAGATGCTTCTGGGTGAGACTGAGAATATGATTTTTCACAATTTTCTCAAGGCATTTCATTACAAGGATGTCAAGGCGACAGGGCGGTAGTCATTCAGCACAGAGTGTCACGCCCTGACCATAGAGAGCCTTTGATGAGCTTCAGATGTTTTCACTCACGAGACTCCCAGTTAGATAGCAAATGTTCCTTTTTTCCAAAAATATTATTTTTTGTAGCCGAAATAACTCTGTTAGTTCTTCACGTTTGGCTGAGAATTCCACCGGAAATTGCGGTCACGAAAACGCCTAAAAATATTCCAAATTAGCTCCATAATATTGACAGAAACATGGCCTGTCAATTATATGTACATTCTAGCATCTTGTCCTGACAAAATAGCCCATTTACTTTGGGAAGGTTATTTTTCCAAAAATGAAAATAGTGCCCCCTAGTTTCAAGAGGTTTTAACACATGTCCACTTATTTTGTCTGGGCCTGGGCTTTTGTATGCGTTACATCCCCCACTTGCTCCATCATTCCTCTAGACAGGAATTAGATCTGTTTGTCCAGTATTCAACCCCAATACAACATCTAAACCCATTCAACCCGTTGGAATTCAGAAACATTTATTGTTTCACCAAAAGCTTCAATACAGAATATTCAAATCAAATCACATTTATTTATATAGCCCTTCGTACATCAGCTGATATCTCAAAGTGCTGTACAGAAACCCAGCCTAAAACCCCAAACAGCAAGCAATGCAGGTGTAGAAGCATTCAGTATCTAAAATCTGTCAGTCAGACTTCACAAAGTGCTGTCGGTGGAGTAGTGAGGCCGTCTGCTCAGAAGAATGTGTCAACGAAAGGTGCAAAGCCTAGTACTATAATGAACTTAATGCCCCCCTCCAAACCCCAACAGTAGAAATACTAATGTACACAACACAGGTCAACCATTGTGACAGAAAATGGTTGGTATTGTCTGCTTCAAACCATCTAAACTCGAAATCAAGTCAAAATGTAACATTGAAACATCTAAATGGACTTTACAGTAAAGATGCCTTGACAATGAAAGACATGTACCTAACTACCTTTTTCTTCTCTAGGCCGGAGTCGAGGATAAAATTACTGTCCATCTTCAAATGTGTATAAAAACACTGGGTAGGTGACTGATTTTAAAGAACCCAAACACAATTCCGTTGTGAAACGGTTCAATCCTTTTCAACGTGATCTTTTGTTTGTCCTAGATGAGTTGATAGCTGCTGGGGAAGCTGGAACCTATGACTTTGTTTTCATCGATGCGGATAAAAGGAACTATGACAGATATTACGAGAAGTCTCTTGAGCTTGTGAGACAAGGGGGCATCATTGCCATCGATAATGTGAGTAGCCTATGCCCAAACTTTTATTCCTACAAGCGAGTCGTGATTTTGAATATGATTTGAATAATGCCAGCATGCAATCGATTTGATCTAATAAGCTGAGGTAAAGATGCATGAAAAGATAGGCCTACATATAAATAACAGAGAAAGATGGCAACCTATCACCTCTGTCCTCAGTCTGAGCCTCTCCCCTCACATGTCTCCCCCTTCACCTCACTGCTCTAATATGTCTATCTAATTACCCTTCCTTGACCTGTCTATCACCTGTCTATCTAATTACACTTCCTTGACCTGTCTTTCTGACCTTCTGACCACAGGACACCTCACCTGTATCTCTGATCCCCCCCACCTTCTCCCCCCAGGTACTCTGGAGTGGTAAAGTGGTGGACCCTGCTCCTGATGACCTGACCTCCCAGGCTCTGGACAAGCTCAACAAGAAACTCCACACAGACCAGAGGATTGATCTGAGCATGCTCACTGTGGGTGACGGACTCACCCTGGCTATCAAACGCTAACGATAACCCATGCTAACTCATACTAACCCGTGATGACTCATGCTTAACCCATGCTTACTCCAAACCCACTGTAATTTATTGGGGATTTATTTGAAATGTGGTAAACATGAAGGGCTGGAATTAAATACATGTTATTTTCAACAAGTACGTGTACATGTATGAGTGAGATCCACTTTTTACTTGATATTCGAAAGCATGTCAGCCTCTGTCTCAGTAAGAGCAAAATCACTACGTTTTACTACCAGAGATTTTTTTTCCCAGGGTGTGACTAAAATCATTAAACCCTCCAGCTGGGAGAAGAGGGATCTGATGACAGGTCTCCAGGTTACATGCTAGTACTGGAATTGAGCAAAACCACAAGTCCAACTCCCTATCTCCATCCATGGCTAATTTAGGAAAGGGTCAATTTTAGCTAGTTAGCTACAACAACACAACAGAGAAGCAACTATTCAAGGTGTTTCGGACAATGATGTATTGCTCTCGATGTGATATGATTGGGGTGAAACGAAATGCAAACTGGCTTCGCTTAACACTTTATTTTGGTGCTCCAGGACCATTCACAGTTGAGCTCACACATCACAATGACATAGATGTCTCAAGTTTTTTGGGAGAGTGCAATTGGCGTGCTGACTGCAGGAACGTCCACCAGAGCTATTGCCAGATAATTGAATGTTCATTTATTCAACATAAGCCGACTCCAACATCGTTTACAGAATTTGGCAGTACCTCCAACAGGCCTAACAACCGCAGACCACGTGTAACCACGCCAGCCCAGGACCTCCACATCCGTTTTTTTCACCTGCGGGATCGTCTGAGACCAGCCACCTGGACAGCTGATGAAACTATGGGTTTGCACAACCAAAGACTTTCTGCACAAACTGTCAGAAACAGTCTCAGGGAAGCTCATCTGCGTGCTCGTCGTCCTCACCAGGGTCTTGACCTGACTGCAGTTTGGCAACGTGACCGACTTCAGTGGGCAAATGCTCACCTATGATGGCCACTGGCACGCTGGAGAAGTGTGCTCTTCACGGATAAATCCCGGTTTCAACCTTACCACGCAGACAGAAGACAGCATGTATGGCATTGTGTGGGCGAGTGGTTTGCTCGTGTCAATGGTGTGACCGGAGTGTTTCAGCATGATAATGCACAGCCCCATGTCGCAAGGATCTGTACACAATTCCTGGAAGCTAAAAATGTCCCAGTTCTTCCATGGCCTGAATACTCACCAGACATGCAACCCATTGAACATGTTTGGGATGCTCTGGATCGACGTGTACGACAATGTGTTCCAGTTCCCGCCAATATCCAGCAACTTCGCACACCCATTGAAGAGTAATGGGACAACATTCCACAGGCCACAATCAACAGGCTGAACCACTCTATGCGAAGGATATGTGTCATGATGAATGAGGCAAATGGTGGTCACACCAGATACTGACTGGTTTTCTGATGCACGCCCCTACTTTTCTTTTAAGCTATCTGTTACCAACAGATGCATGTCTGTATTCCCAGTAATGTGAAATCCATTGATTAGGTCCTAAGTAATTTAAATGGACTGATATCCGTCTATGAACTGAAACTCAGTGAAATGTTTGAAATTATTGCAATCGTTGCAATTCAGTGGATTTGCAGTGAGTGTACAGAACATTAGAAATACCCGTTCTTTCCATGACATACTGTAGACTGACCAGGTGAATCCAGGTGAAAGCTATGATCCCTTATTGATGTCACTTGTTAAGTACACTTCAATCAGTGTAGATGTAGGGGAGCAGAGAGGTTAAAGAATAATTTTTAAGCCTTGAGACAAATGAGACATGGATTGTGTGTGTGCCATTCAGTGGGTGAATGGGCAAGACAAAATATTTAAGTGCCTTTCAACGGGGTATGGTAGTAGGTACCAGGCGCACCGGTTTAAGTTTGTCAAGAACTGCATCGCGACTGGGTTTTTCATGCTCAACAGTTTCCTGTGTGTATCAATAACAGTCCACCACCCAAAGGAGATTCAGACAAGTTGACAGTGACACAACTGTGGGAAGCATTGGAATCAACATGGGCCAGCATCCCTGTGGAATGCTTTTAATACCTTGTAGAGTCCATGCCCTGATGAATTGAGTGCAACACAATATTAGGAAGGTGTTCCTAATGTTTTGTACAGTCAGTGTATCTACTGAGTGACTTTCACCTGATCTAAAAGCACTTTCTCAACACTTTTGTTTGTATAGGGGGTGGGGTGAGGACAGTTAGGTGTTACATATTACAATACCTCGAAATTATAAAAATGTTGAATATGAAATGTGTTAAAATATGTGAATCACTGTGTATCCTTTTCTAACATACATCTATCAAGTGACATGAGTTAATGTAGTGTTTATTTTAGTGATGATACACTATTTTACAATAAAAAATATGTTTTCTGAGACATTGTTTAGTCACATTTTCTATTTACTAATCTCTCTCTATAGAGATTTTCATGTCTGATTAAGAGAGTAAATATCATGTGATATCATATTCACATTATTCACTGAAATCCATCATTGATTTCTATGAGCAACCTACCGTATACTGTGAGGTGTAAATGAAAGCTGTATCACTGGAACACATCCAGGCCAACCCCTTTCAGCCAGTCTGTCTCCACCAAGCCAAGCAGACCCATGCATTTTCCTCATGTAGACATTTGTAAAAAGGTTCAAGATTAAAGGGCAACTCCACCCATTTTCAACCTAATTTTCACTGGTTTCACTGATGATGAATATGAGGTTGAAAAGTGTTTGAAATGCCCTTTAAAAGTGCTGCTTGACTGAGAAATGGAAGCAGTTATGTCTTGGCTTAGGGTCATTCTTACATGACTATTTTACACTTGCATTACTGTCTCTTATATACAGTAATATACAGTTATATTACAAGGCAGACACATTCAGCCAATCCAGATTCTGCAGCCCCTTTCTATAATATTTAAAAAATCAACCAAACAAAGAAAGATATATAGCCCCTTGGATAAAACAATAGTCTGAACACCTGACAATGTATTGAAGACATATGACTTTTAATTTTGAGGTGTCATTGTAGACTGCCGACGTTTTGAAGTGAAATGATCTCCTATCCGTCAATGCTGTCTGAGACAAAACGATGAGGGAGAAAGAGAGACGGAGAGAGAGAGAACACAGGTGAGGACGCAAGCGTTGGCAGACAGTCAAGCCTACAGCTGATGCTATACATTTTCAGCACTATAGACAGTTCCATTCTGCAGCGCGAGCAGACAGAGAGGGTATAAAAAGGTAGGAGCCGCGCTGCTTAGCCTGCACACTGACACTGTATAGTTTACTGAGGCAATATGAGCCACAGAATGGACTATAATTTGGGTTCTCCGCATAGGGGAGCTCAAGCTGAGTATTGCTGCTATCAACCCAAACTGACCGGATCCCCCTCTGTGTCCAGGACCGTTGGCTTTGAATCGACTACCGCATATACGAACAGAGGATATGCGACGACGCTGAAGAGCAAATTCGGATCTGTTCCGAGATCATCGGAGAGCCTTTTCGATTTATCAAACTCATTTACCGAGGTTTTGACAAAAAGGAATGAGAAAGAACTGATCCATGGGCTGAACGACCGTTTCGCCGGATTCATAGAGAAGGTGCGTCATTTGGAGCATCAAAATGAATTGTTTGAGAGGGAAATCGAGGAAATCAAACTAAAGGCACAGTCCCCTGCGTCTCTGGCCCAGGAGCACGAGCCGGAGCTTATGGACCTGAGGAACATAGTTCATGACATCACCCTTCAGAAGCGTCAGATCGAGATAGAGCATCAGAACCTGGAGGAAGATTTCCTCACCTTGAGAGACAAGTATGAGCAGGAGGCACGTGACCGCTCGAACGCAGAGAACGGCATCCTTGTGCTGAAAAAGGACGCCAACGATGCATACCTTGCCAAACTTCAGTTGGACAAGAAAGCGCAGTCTTTGGTGGACGAGATCCACTTCCTGAAGAACAACCATGAGGACGATATATCAGAAATGGTGGCCAAGATCCAAGAGGCTCAAGTAACGGTCAAGGCGTACAACTTTGGCAAACCTGACATCACAGAGGCTCTCCGGGACATCCGTGTGCAGTTAGAAGGTCACGCCACTTCCGACATTCAGCAGGCCGAGGAGGGCTTCCGTGTCCAGTTCGCAAAGTTAACCAAAGCGGCAGAAAGTAACAGAGAGGCGTTGAAGGCAACCCAACAGGAGATCCAGGAGAATAGAAGGCACCTGCAGGGGAAGACAATTGAACTGGACTGTGGTAAAGGAATGAGAGAGGCCCTGGAAAAACAACTACAAGAGCTGGAGGAGCGTCACTATGCAGAATTGATTCATTACCAGGTAGACTGTGGTTTATTTTGTACCTCTAACAAATATAAGTAAACATACACATTTTGATGATTCATATTTGTATTTAGGGCTATGTACTAGGTGTAGGCCACAAATATAGGACCCATGAGATCTGTATCATTAATGGAATATAATTTTCTCATATAGGCCTATAGGGGTATAACAATATTTACCCCCCTAAATTTATCCTTGTTGTCATACCAGACAAAGTGGCTGGTTGACCTTATTATTGACTCTTATTGTGTGCTTTTCTGTCCAGGACACTATCAGGCAGCTGGAGAATGAGCTAACCAATGCTAAACTAGACATGTCTGGCTACCTGAGAGAGAACCAAGACCTGCTGAATGTCAAAATGGCTTTGGATGTGGAGATTCTCTCTTACAGGTAAGAGACATCAACTCTACCGTATATTTTTAGTGTGTTCCTGGATCTTTTTCTGAGTATAACCGGGGTGTGGACATTTTATTCTAGCCCAGCGCTAACACATTTGATTCAACTTAGTGCTGTGTTACAGCAAAACTGTGTAAAAGTGTCATAGCGATGGTGAGAGATTACTACAAAACACAGTCAATAGTAAACAAATGAAACAGTAGACATTTTATTGAAATAGTTTGATTTCATATTTAACATCAAATGAACATAGACCATTTCACAACACAGAATGACACTTTAATCATGATATGGATATTCAGACATATCCACACACACTGTTCTCACGAGCTGACATGGATGTGTGCAGAATTGATCAGTCTGGCATTTACGAGGCTAACACATTGGGACATATCTGTATTATAGTCATGACGGTAATAACACGTCTCTCTGCCTCCCTATAGGAAACTCCTGGAGGGTGAGGAGTCCCATCTGTACACCATCTCTGACACCCACATCTCCATGCCCTGCATCTACCGCCAGTCCCCCGTCTACACCCTGCCTTGCCTGGCCCGGCAGGGAGGGCCCACACGCAGGTCTGAACCCCAGTACAAGTTTGTTGAGGAGATCATCACTGAGACCACCAGAGACATGGAGATGTCCGAGATTGAGGAGACAGGCTCCGAGGAGACGGTCGGGGGAGAGGGAGACAAGTTGAGACAGAAGCAGGGAGAAGAGAGTGACAAAGCTGAGAGGAGAAGTGGGGAACAGGTGGATGAGCAGAAAGAGAAAGCTAGAGGTAAAGTGGATGTTGAAGTGGACGCCCCGGAGGAAGAGGGTGAACAGGAGGAAGAGTCTAAGAGACAGCAGATGGTCACATCAGCAGAGGTCGAGGTAAATGGAGATGGAGTTAGCCCTAGTGAGGGAGAAAATGGAGAGGAGGGAGATGATGAAAGAGAGGAGGAAAAGGGGGGTGAGCCAGATGCAATCAAAAAGACAGAGGACATTGACAGAGGTGAAAATACACAAAGTGAAGTCAAATCAGCTGAGGCCACCAGTGAGGGAGAGAAGGAAAAACTGGACACAACAGAGAAGCTAGACAGCGAGATAAATGAGACATTAGAAAAAGATGACACCCCAAAACATGGCAAATCCCAACTAGAGGTTCCCATGAATGGTGACATCTCAACAGAACCCAAAACGTCAGAGTCAGAGGATAGCAAAACAGGAAGTTCAATAAAGGGTGAACCACAGGTCCCCACAGAGAACATCTCCAAAGAACCCAAAAAGGTGTCAGAGGAGAGAAAAATAGAAAGCCTTTTACAAGAGAAAAAAGAGGTAGATCTGAAAGAGGAGAGTGCCCCAACAGAGCAACAACAAGATAGCCCAAAAGAAAGTCCCATCAAAGAGGGGAAAAAGGTAGATCTGACAGACCAGAGTGCCCCAACACTGGAGCAGAAACCTGATCAGAAGGAGCACAGAGAGTCAGACCAACCTCAAGAGGCAGAGAGTGCTGTGACAACACAAGAAGAGGATCTCCCTGAGCCCACAGAGAAGGACATGGAATCCCCTGATAACACTGCAGAGCTCAACACCAGTTCAACCAAGGAGACAGTGGAGCAGGTGAAGTCACCTGATGATTCTGGTGTAAAAAAAAAAACACAAGATGAGAGAACAGTAGGAGGTAAAATGCCAGACAGAATTCTCAGCACAACAAGTGAGTGTAAGGAAGACCTTGTGCAAAAGACTCCTAAAAAGGAGGTGGGTCCGACAGAGCAAAAAGTGAGCAGCAAGGATGATAGTGTAAAAATTGTTGGCAGTGAAAAGGTCACAAAAGATGTCTCAATGGGTGAGGAAAAAGGGAAAGAATCTGAGACATCCCCCAAACCCGACCCCACTGTGACTCCTAAAGAAGAAACAAGACTGTATTCAGAGCCAACTGTCACCCCTAAAGAAGAAACTTCCATTAAACCAGAACCTGCAGTCACCGCAAAAGAAGAAACGTCCCCAAAACCAGAACTAGCAGTCACCACTAAAGAAGAAACGTCCCCAAAACCAGAACTAGCAGTCACCGCAAAAGAAGAAACTTCCCCAAAACCAGAATTAGCAGTCACGGCTAAAGAAGAAACTTCCCCAAAACCAGAACTAGCAGTCACGGCTAAATTAGAAACTTCCCCAAAACCAGAACCAGCAGTCACCACTAAAGAAGAAACGTCCCAAAAACCAGAACCAGGAGTCATCCCAAAAGTAGAAACTTCCCCAAAACCAAACTCAACCATCACCCCTAAAGAAGAAACGTCCCCAAAACCAGAACCAGCAGTCACCCCTAAAGATGACACATCCCCTAAACCGGACCCAACTGTCACTCCTAAAGAAGAAACAACACCGCATCCAGAGCCAACTGTCACCCCTAAAGAGGAGATATCTCCTAAACCGTACCCCACTGTCACCCCTAAAGAGGAAACACCCCCAAAACCATTCCTGACAGTCACCCCTAAAGAGGAGACATTCCCTAAACCAAAACTATCAGTCACCGCTAAATTAGAAACTTCCCCAAAACCAGATCTAGCAGTCACCCCTAAAGAACAACCTTTCCCAGAACCAGAACCAGCAGTCACCCCTAAAGAAGAAACGTCCCAAAAACCAGAACCAGGAGTCATCCCAAAAGTAGAAACTTCCCCGAAACCAGAACTAGCAGTTACCCCTAAAGTAGAAACTTCCCCAAAACAAAGCTCAACCATCACCCCTAAAAAAGAAACGTCCCCAAAACCAGAACCAGCAGTCGCCCCTAAAGATGACACATTCCCTAAACCGGACCCAACTGTCACTCCTAAAGAAGAAACAACACCGCATCCAGAGCCAACTGTCACCCCTAAAGAGGAGATATCTCCTAAACCGTACCCCACTGTCACCCCTAAAGAGGAAACACCCCCAAAACCATTCCTGACAGTCGCCCCTAAAGAGGAGACATTCCCTAAACCAAAACTATCAGTCACCGCTAAATTAGAAACTTCCCCAAAACCAGATCTAGCAGTCACCCCTAAAGAACAACCTTTCCCAGAACCAGAACCAGCAGTCACCCCTAAAGAAGAAACGTCCCAAAAACCAGAACCAGGAGTCATCCCAAAAGTAGAAACTTCCCCGAAACCAGAACTAGCAGTTACCCCTAAAGTAGAAACTTCCCCAAAACAAAGCTCAACCATCACCCCTAAAAAAGAAACGTCCCCAAAACCAGAACCAGCAGTCGCCCCTAAAGATGACACATTCCCTAAACCGGACCCCACTGTCACTCCTAAAGAGGAAACAACCCCGCATCCAGAGCCAACTGTCACCCCTAAAGAGGAGACATCTCCTAAACCGTACCCCACTGTCACCCCTAAAGAGGAAACACCCCCAAAACCATTCCTGACAGTCGCCCCTAAAGAGGAGACATTCCCTAAACCAGAACTATCAGTCACCGCTAAATTAGAAACTTCCCCAAAACCAGATCTAGCAGTCACCCCTAAAGAACAACCTTTCCCAGAACCAGAACCAGCAGTCACCCCTAAAGAAGAAACGTCCCAAAAACCAGAACCAGGAGTCATCCCAAAAGTAGAAACTTCCCCGAAACCAGAACTAGCAGTTACCCCTAAAGTAGAAACTTCCCCAAAACAAAGCTCAACCATCACCCCTAAAAAAGAAACGTCCCCAAAACCTGAACCAGCAGTCGCCCCTAAAGATGACACATTCCCTAAACCGGACCCCACTGTCACCCCTAAAGAGGAGACATCTCCTAAACCGTACCCCACTGTCACCGCTAAAGAAGAAACATCCCCGCAACAGGAACCAACAGTCACCCCTAAAGAGGAGACATCCCCTAAACCATATCCCACTGTCACCACTAAAGAAGAAACATCCCCTAAACCGTTCCCCACTATTGCCCCTAAAGAGGAGACATCCCCTAAACCGTATCCCACTGTCACCACTAAAGAAGAAACATCCCCTAAACCGTTCCCCACTGTTGCCCCTAAAGAGGAGACATCCCCTAAACCAGAACGAGCAGTCACCACTAAAGTAGAAACATCCCCTAAACCAGAACCAGCAGTCACCGCTAAAGAAGAAACTTCCACAAAATCATATCTAGCAGTCACCCCTAAAGTAGAAACTTCCCCAAAAACAGTAATAGAAGTCACACATATAGAAGAAACTTCCCCAAAACTAGAACCAGCAGTCACCCCTAAAGAAGAAACTTCCCCAAAACCAGAACCAGCAGTCACCCCTAAAGTAGAAACTTTCCCAAAACCAGACCCAACCATCACCCCTAAAGAGGAAATATCCCCTAAACCAGACTCAACTATCACCCCAGAATTAACGACCACCCCTAAACCATACTCAACCCTCACCACAGAATCAACAACCACCCCTAAACCAGACTCAACCCTCACCCCAGAAACAACGACCACCCCTACAGAAGAGAGTGAAATGATGGGCAGTGGTGACAAAGCTAAGACAATCACACCACCAGAGAAACAGATGCCTGCAGTTGCAGAGAGCAAGGACTCACACAGGGGGGCACCAGAAAGCAACACAATTCAAGAGAAACCAGAGGAAAGTATGGACAAAGAGCCTGAGAAGGTTACAGATCCCAAAGATGGACCCACAAATACAGTTAGCATGAAGACCAAGGCCTCTGAGTTAAAACCTGAACATGTTGAGATATCTATTACAAAGATATCACCAGTGAAAGAACAGGATGTATCAGCCGTGGGTTTGAAAGATCAGACAGTTGATGAGAAGATAACAGAACAGGTGCAATTTTAAATAGACTAGAACAGCTTTGCAGGAGGTGCATGGTTAGTGCAAGCCTATAAAGCAATATGAGAACTGCTCCGCCTTAAAATATTAACTGACACTTAACATGTAAAGTATCATGGTTATCAATTATCACCAGGGCCGCAACTTTCACTGGGGACGGGGACGGGACATGTCCCCCTCCCACATTCTGAAATTGTATTTCCCCCCCGTTTCATCATTGGAATATGTTACAAAACGAGGCAGTGGTGTGCTTTTGGACCATGTGGATGCCTCAGAGTGGTCGGGTAGGCTGTTTGGAGTGTTTATCCGACTTGATATTATTTTTATTTTTTTACAATAATAATAACGCCCCCCCCCCCCCCCCCCCCCCACTTCTAAAATCAAAGATGCGCCCCTGATTATGAGGCACAATTAACGAACTCCTGCAAGAGAGATGTACTGTAATATTGAATGTAACAAATCAAAAGCTGTATTTTGCTGTATCTATTTACTTCTGACCAATGGATGATAATATGCATAGGGATGATAATGAGAATGGTTGATAATGTGATTTGATCATGCCTGAATGTGCTGAGCAATAAATGCTATTTGAAGAGCACTTCTGTTTCCAGCTATTCTTACATACTGTGCTGTATTTCACCTGATAAGATGGCATCACATATATAAGTTCTCATAATTTCTCCCATATGTAGAAGCAGGTGAATTCCAACAGCACTAGGCTGAATTCAAAATAAATCTCCCCTTCGCCCGCATCCTATTTCCCCAAAGCATAGCAAAAACTCACTGTTGAGCCCTTTATATTGAACAAAAATATAAATACAACATAATGAGTTACAGTTCATATAAGGAAATCAATCAAATAACTTCTATGCTCGCTTAGAGGCAAATAACACTGAAACATGCATGAGAGCATCAGTTGTTCCGGACGACTGTATGATCACGCTCTCTGCAGCTGATGTGAGTAAGACCTTAAAACAGGTCAATATTCACAAGGCCGCAGGGCCAGATGGATTACCAGGACGTGTACTTCGAGCATGCGCTGACCAACTGGCAAGTGTCTTCACTGACATTTTCAACCTCTCCCTGTCTGAGTCTGTAATACCAACATGTTTCAAGCAGACCACCATTGCTCCTGTTTCCAAGAACACTAAGGTAACCTGCCTAAATGACTACCGACCCGTAGCACTCACGTCTGTAGCCATGAAATGCTTTGAAAGTCTGGTCATGGCTCACATTAACATCATTATCCCAGAAACCCTGGACCCATTCCAATTTGCGTACCACACCAACAGATCCACAGATGATGCAATCTCTATTGCACTCCACACTGCCCTTTCACACCTGGATAAAAGGAACAACTACAGTGAGAACGCTATTCATTGACTACAACTCAGATTCAATACCATATTGCCCTCAAAGCTGATCACTAAGCTAAGGACCCCGGGACTGAACACCTCCCTCTGCAACATGATCCTGGACTTCCTGAAGGGTAAGGGTAACTTCAAGTTCCTTGGCTTCCACATCACCAACAAACTAACATGGCCCAAGGACACCAAGCAAGTCATGAAGAGGGTATGACAAAACCTATTCCCCCTCAGGAGACTGAAAAGATTTGGCATGGGTCCTCAGATCCTCAAAAGGTTTTGCAGCTGCAACATCGAGACCATCCTGACGGGTTGCATCACTGCCTGGTATGGCAACTGCTCGGCCTCCGACCGCATGGCACTACAGAGGGTAGTGTATACGGCCCAGTAAATCACTGGGGCCAAGCTTTCTGCCAACCAGGACCTCTATACCAGGCGGTGTCAGAGGAACGGCCAAAATATTGTCAGACTCCAGCCACCCTAGTCATAGACTGTTCTCTCTGCTAGCGCACGGCAAGTGGTACCGGAGCAACAAGTCTAGGTCCAAGAGGCTTCTAAACAGCTTCTACCCCCAAGCTTGAACATCTAATAAAATGGCTAGTCAGACTATTTGCATTGACACCCCCCCTCCCTATGCTGCTGCTACTTTCTGCTATTATCTAAGTTTAGTCCCTTTAATAACTCTACCTACATGTACATATTACCTCAATTACCTCGACACCGGTGCCCCCGCAAATTGACTCTGTACCGGAACCCGCTGTATATAGCCCCACTATTGTTATTGACTGCTGCTCTTTAATTATTTGTTACTCTTACTTTTTTTTAGGTATTTTCTTAAAACTGCATTGTTGGTTAAGGGCTCGTAAGTAAGTATTTCACTGTAAGGTCTACACATAGTCTGCGGTTGTGAGGCCAGTTGGACGTACTGCCAAATTCCAATAACTTTGGAGGTGGATTATGGTAGAGAAATTCATATAAAATTATCTGGAAACAGCTCTGGTGGACATTCCTGTAGTCAACATGCCAATTGCACGCTCCTTCAAAACTTGAGACATCTGTGGCATTGTGCTGTGTCACAAAACTGCACATTTTATAGTGCCCTTTTATTGGCCCATTTATTGGCTCATTTAATTTATGTGAACTTGTTGGCAACGAACTTTTGTTTGCATCCCTGCATCTATAATTGGGGAATTGACAGAGGAAGACAGAGGAAACTCTGGTTTAACTTCTAGGGGAAGGGAGAGGACTTTTCAAAACTGTTTTGAAAAGTCCCCCCCTACCCCTAGAAGTTAAACTAGAGTTGTTGTTTCACAACACAGCAAGGACAGCAAGCTTCCTCTGTCTTACTCTGTCAATTCCCCAATTATGGATGCAGGGATGCAAACAAAAATTCCTTGCCAACAAGTTCACATAAAAAAACATAAACACATAAACACAGCAAGTTGTGAGATAGTTAAAGGGAAACACGCAGGGGCAAAACAGTGTGACTGACTTGCAAACTAAAACCATACTGTATTGTCTTAACCCAGCCAAATAGGAAGATGTGAGATAGTTTAAGGGAAATGCTGCAATGTTAGCTGTATTGTAATGGTGCCAATCTTTCTCATTCAGTTGTGATTGAGGCCTAAACACTAAAAGACATCTACAAGAAATGTGTATTATGTAATATAGATTCAGCTCAACTAAGGCTGATTTTAGATAGATTATTTACTAAGAAACTTTGATCTTAGGGAACTTACCCTTTAACAAAGTCTTTAACCTCTACGGGATTGGTGTCCCTAATACTACGACAGTTGTTGCTCAGTATGTGATAATGTTACTAGAATGACGTTGTAAACAACAGCCAATGTGAGCAGAAAGCTTACATTCTTGTTAATCTAACTGCTGTTTCCAATTTACAGTAGCTATTACAGCAGAAAAAGACCATGCCGTTGTTTGAGGATAGTGCACAACAACAAAACACTTTTATCATTGCAACTGGTTTGATACATTCACCTCTGAAGGTAAATAATGTACTTACATTCAGTAATCTTGCTCTGATTTGTCATCCTAAGGGTCCCAGATAAAAAATGTAGTATTGTCTTGTTTAAAAAAATATATTTTTATATTCAAATGTAGGAACTGGGTTCCACAGTTTGACCCCACTGCTCTCTCTGGCTCCACACACACCCCGCCCAGCCCTCTAGATGTGTGAAGGTTAGTGTCTTTTCTGTAAGGAAGCTAATGACCCATCATGTATGACATTCCTGGGAGTGTGTAAACTTAAACATTTTTATTACCATAGCATTGTTGTATGTTCGCTATAGTTACTTGAAAATGTATAAATTGCATTGCTATTGCATTGCAAAGATGATGTAACAAGAAAAATAGAAAACACATGTTTTTTTGTTTGTATTATCTTTTACCAGATCTAATGTGTTATATTCTCCTACATTCAAAGTGTTTCCTTTGAAATAGTATCAAGAATATGCATATCCCTGCTTCAAGTCCTGAGCTACAAGCAGTTAGATTTGGATATTTTAGGCGGACATTTAAAAAAAAGGGTCAGATCCTGAACTGGACTTTCTGCCTAGTTTGATTGAACAGTGTTGCTCATACTCAACCCCAATGTTATGCGACCAGGGGGCAATGCATGGCACTTCTTGTCACTTCTACTCCTGCTCCCCCTCTCTAGCACTCTTTGTAGCCAGTTTACTTATTATTACGCACACCTGCCACCATCGTTATGCGCACCTGCATCTCATGAGACTCACCTGGACTCCATCACTTCTTTGATTACCTACCTTATGTCTGTAATTCCCTTTGGTTCGTTCCCCAAGCAGTATTAGTTATGTTTCCATTTCTAGATGCTACTCTTGTTTTATATTGTTCCATTTATTATTTATTTTACACCCTGTACTTGCTTGCAGTCTCCCAGTGTCTGCGTTACAGAATACTGCCTCAACAAATGGAAGTGTAACAGTTGTTGAAGTACTATGTGAATTTCACCAGGTTCATATATCAATATGTTGTGTTGATTTGTTATGCATGCCTGCATCCTGGGAGAAGGGGAGTGTGTACTTACGTTTTGCCCGGCGTGCTCGTGCTCAAATCATTTTGATGCACTGAGAGAGGTAGGCACGCTTTTTCTGTCTTCAGAAAAGTTTGATTCTTTTAAGTACAAAGTCATACACACAATGTTTTGTTCATGAATAATGATGTATATTTAGAGGTTACTCATAAATGGATGGTATTGTTAAGATGCACTTGTAATTGTACTTTTTAGGACGATATCAGTATTCTGAATTCAACATGTGGTTAATAGCTAGCTAAGGTATTAGCAGGCTATTGTATGTGTGAACGATGGCTAGCTCCTCGAATGATCCCAGTCCCTCCTATTGTGCATCTGTTGTAGAAAGAGGCGACGATTCTCAGAACAGATGTGCTCTACAAATGTTTTATTTCCTTTTGGATGCAGGTATGTGGTTTTATCAATGTAAAATATGTTATGTATAATAAGGAGAGAGTGTATTAATTTTTGTATTTAAAATCATTTTGATGCACTGAGAGAGAAAGAGGCGACGATTCTCAGAACAGATGTGCTCTACAAATGTTTTATTTCCTTTTGGATGCAGATGCAAGATGCAGAGAGTCAGTTCTGCTTGATTAAAACTACCTGATCTCCAAAGTCCACGTTTATGGTCTCTATCAACCACACACAACGCAGAGTTACAGCGGTGTAGTATAGCACCGGCTACATTGGTGCCGTGACACGGATTCATCGTTGATCGACGTCAGCTCAATCACCGCGGCGCTGCTGCTCTAGAGACTAAAAATATCATTGAGGTACTCTTGCCGCCTTGTGGCAGAAATCGGAACTACAGTTTTTTTCTTTTCTTTTTTCTGACAACGATGTATTGAGAGCGCTGTTTATCGTTAACCAACATAGAAGTGTGTTCATCAACAGACATTTTAACGTAACTTTAGTGGCATGGCATCTTATAATGGTGATGAACCCAAATTCACTGCTGGGAGGGGGAGGTTTTTCTCATACTCTGATCAAACCCCGGTAAAGTGTGTAGGTGCAGGAGGTTCCCCCATGTTTTGCTCCACAAAAAAATTGGATGAAAGCCCTTCATCTAGTGTTAATCCAAATGCCCCTGTAGATGGTCTAGCTGAGCTGGTCACTCAGCTAGCCCGGGAAATAGGGAGCTCCATTAGGGAAGAACTACAGAGTGGCAGGTCCAGTACTTATGAGCCACCAGTAAGTACAGAAAAGATAAGTGATCATCATTCAGACTCAGTAGGATATGTAGATCTCAGTCAAATTAAGTTCATCATGCAATCAGACATAAAGGAACCTCCTACATATAGAGGAGATGGTACAGACAAATGCTCCATTCATGAATGGGAGGAGTTGATGAGAATATACTTGAGGAGAAAGGGTTGTCTTGTTGGGGAACAATCAGATGAGTTGATTAGTCGATTATCTGGCAAAGCAAGAGACATGGTAAAGATAAATTTACGCAATGAGACAACAGTTGATCCTACAGAGAAGCCAGAGATTGTATTTGACATTCTGAAACAGAATTTCAGTGAATTGGCCTATTCGTGCATGCCCTTGGCTGATTTTTACAATACTAAACCTGTACCCGGAGAGGCTGTTATGGAGTACTGGGTTCGATTGAACAAGGCTGTAGATGTCGCTGACGAGGGCCTTAAGAGACAAGGTAAGAAGATTGACAGCTCCAACTCTGATGTCGTTAGGATGTTTGTAACATACTGCCCTGACCCCAAACTGGCAGCAGTATTCCAATACAAGTCTGCTGAGAAATGGACTGCGAGTGAAGTACAGGAGAGAATCTATGAACATGAACGCCGCAGGAAGGCCACCATGTGTCAATCTACCGCTGTATCCTCAAAGCAAGTAACAGTACATCCCCAGATAACTCCATGTGAAGGCGGGGTCAATGCTGGTACGTGCAGTGACACTTCTCTCACATCAAGCGCCAAACAAGATGGGCAGAGTGCAAGTATCGAGAGACTCATTCACCTGCTTGAACGTACCTTAGAGAAGAGCATACCACCCGTTATGGTTTCACAGACACAGGCCAAGGCACCATCTTTCCCCACCCAGCCCTTCAGGCGTAGGGAATGCAGGGTTTGTGGCTCAACAGATCACTCCACTGTGATGCACTGTAGACATGAGAACCTGTGCCTCCTGTGCTTTTCCCCAGATCATTGGAAGTCAAATTGTCCTAAACCGGGGGAACGCTATGCCAATCCCGGTGGTGAAAGACGCCCACCACAACAGCAGAGAAACTCACCACCACAGCAGCAACCGTTAAACTGACACGCCCACAGGTGAAGGGGGGAAATGTGGGTGTTCAACTGTCTACCCCCAAGAAAGAATTTGATGATCTTGAGAAAACGTATGAGATTTTGTGCTCTGATGCGAAAGAAGGAGAGAAAATTGTTATGTTAGGTTCACAAGAAGTTGAGGCTTTTTCAGATTTGTTTTACACCTCTGTGTCTGTACATGGGAAAGTGCAGCTTAAGGGCATGCTTGACACTGGGTCTATGGCCTGTACATTAAGTGAACATGCGGAGCAGAGACTTTTGGAAGCAGGTGCCCTTCCTCAGCATTATCAGCCTCCCACAGAGTTAGTATTAGTGGGGTGTGGGGGGAAGAAGACCTCAACAAAGTGTTTCTATGATTTGGAGATGCAAATCTATGGGATTGATGTTAAAGTGCCCACTCTAGTTGTTCCTGGACAGCGTGATGATCTCATCCTGGGATCGAATGTCATTAAGCATCTATTGCATGAGATGAAAGGCACGGATGAATACTGGAAGCTCGTCAACAACATGGATGGCCAGACCCACTCACCAGAGGGTGAGCAGTTTCTGCAGATGATGACAAGTGTCACAAGATGGAAGGGACAGCAAGTCGATGGCAAGATTGGGACAGTGAAGCTCACTCAAGCTGTGACTCTTTCGCCCAAGACTGAACACTTAGTTTGGGGTAAACTTCCTAAAAATGTGGCATTGTCTCCAGGCAGCACTGTAATAGTCGAACCTACCAGGTCAAAGGTCATGCCCAGAAACATACTCGTGGGTAGAGTTATTACACCCATGTGGGGAGATGGCTGGGTGCCTTTAAAGGTAGTAAACTGTTCTGACAAACATCTCACCCTAAGACGTAACATGAAGTTGGCAGATGTGTCTACATGCTTGGCTGTTGAGGATGCAACAATATTTCAGGGCCTTCATGAGGTGAGGAAAACCCCAATGGAACAGAAGCAGGATGACAATGGCTGCCACAATCTGAAACAAAGACTGTCTGATCTAGGATTAGTAGACATTGACATTGATGGATGCCAGGTAGCTGACCAGTGGAAGGAAAAGCTTGTGAATACCATCACAAAATATGAAGACATCTTCTCAAGACATAATCTGGACTGCGGAGAAGCCAGGGGTTATGTTCACCGTATCCACCTGGTTGATGACAGACCCTTCCGGCTACCATACAGAAGAGTTCCGCCTGCTCATTACCTGAAGCTGAGGAAGGTATTGACAGATATGGAAGAAGTAGGTCTTATACGCAAGTCAGTTAGTGAGTATGCCTCCCCTTTAGTCATGGTATGGAAGAAAGACGGGAGTCTGAGGTTATGCACTGACTTCAGGTGGATGAATGCACGAACGGTGAAGGACGCTCATCCCCTTCCTCATCAAGCAGATTGCCTCGCAGCCCTTGGTGGCAGTGCATTTTTCAGCACCATGGACTTGACCTCAGGATTTTATAACATTCCAGTTCACGAAGAGGACAAGAAGTACACAGCCTTTACCACACCAATGGGACTTTATGAGTACAATCGCATGCCACAAGGTCTGTGTAACAGCCCGGCCTCTTTCATGAGAATGATGTTGAGTATATTTGGGGACCTAAACTTCTCAAATCTCCTTTGTTACTTAGATGACTTGTTGGTCTTTGCACCCACCGAGGAACAGGCTCTACAGCGACTTGAAGTTGTGTTTAGCCGTCTAAGAGCCAACAATCTCAAGCTAGCACCCAAAAAATGCCACTTTCTACGAAGAACAGTGAAATTCCTCGGACATATCATTAAAGAGGACGGTGTGTCAGTGGATCCTGAGAAGGTGGAGGCCATTGCCAAGATGAGCCAAGCTCAGCTGATGGAGGCAGATGGATGCACTCCCTCTGCTCGGAGGCTGAAATCCTTCTTGGGTATGGTATTATATTACCAGCACTTCATTCCTGACTGTTCTGCTATAGCCAGACCTTTGTTTGCACCCACTGGGGGTCAAAAGAGAAGAGGAAGAGATGGGAAGAAGGGCAACAGTGGGATTTTCCGGAAGCTGACGCTATCGGATTGGACTGAGGAGTGTGTCGTTGCATTCCAGAAGCTGAAGGATGCTCTTTTGAATTGTGTCATGCTAGCTCACCCTGATTTCGAGAGGCCGTTCATTCTCTTCACTGACGCTTCCTTGGATGGTCTTGGGGCTGTGCTTTGCCAAGTACCTGAAGGTGAAGATAAGGCAAGGCCCATAGCATTTGCGAGCAAGACACTGAGTAAGTCGCAGAGAAGGTACCCGGCACACAGACTTGAATTTCTAGCACTGAAATGGAGTGTGTGTGAGAAATTCAGTCACTGGCTTAAGGGGCACGAGTTCACTGTCTGGACAGATAGTAACCCGTTAACGTACATCATGACAAAACCCAAGCTGGACGCTTGCGAGCAAAGATGGGTTGCCAAGCTGGCACCGTACAACTTTGATTTGAAGCGTATCCCAGGCAGCAAGAACACAGTAGCAGATGCACTGAGCCGCGATCCCTTTGCAGTGACTGTCGCGCAGAGACTGATGAGGGAGTCCTACCTAGCACTTCTGTCTGAGGCTGTTGGGACACTGAATGATGATGTCCAAGATGCCTTCCGTTGGGCTTCTTATCCCCAGGAGATAACCTCTTTGACCACTGCTGAAGTGAAGGCCATATGTCAGCTCCATATTGACTGGGAATGTTCAATGGAGATGCAAGCAATCCAGCTTGGTTCCAACACCCAACGGCTGCTTTCTCCTGGTATTGACACTTTGCCTGAACTCTCGCACGAGGAACTTCGAGATTTCCAGCTGCAAGACTCTGTGACTTCCAAGGTCATCCCTTTCGTCTTCAATAAGAAACGGCCCACCAGACGAGATCGATACAGTGTTTCTTCTAAAGTGTTGTTGCTGATGAAACAGTGGGATCGCTTGATCCTAAGAGAGGGAGTTCTGTATCGTGTCATTAAGGAGAGTCACACAAACCGGAGAAGGTTCCAGTATGTCTTGCCAGAGGTGTTGAGACTCAAAGCGATGACTGGCATTCACGACCTTGCAGGACATCAAGGCCAAGCTAGAACTCTAGCTCTGGCCAGGCAGAGATTTTTCTGGCCGGCAATGGAGAGAGACATCAAGGAGTATGTGCGCTGCTGCCAGAGATGCGTTCTAGCAAAGACACCAGAGCCAGCGGCTAGAGCCCCGTTAGAGAGCATCAAAACTTGCTCTCCCATGGAGTTGGTGTGTTTGGATTTTTGGACAGCGGAAGACAGTAAGAAGAACTCAGTTGATGTTCTGGTGGTGACTGACCACTTCACTAAACTTGCCCATGCATGGCCATGCAGAAACCAGACAGCCAAGCAAGTAGCTCGTAAACTGTGGGATCATGTCTTCTGTGTCTACGGCTTTGCATCAAGGATCCATACTGATCAAGGCGCAAATTTTGAGAGTGAGCTAATAGCAGAACTGCTTAAGCTCTCCGGTGTCCAAAAGTCCAGAACCACAGCATATCACCCAATGGGGAATGGAGAAACTGAACGCTTCAACAGGACTTTAGGTAGCATGCTCAGGAGTCTGCCCTTGAAAACCAAAGAACATTGGCCTGAACAAATCCAGTCATTAACATTTGCCTACAATGCCACTGTTCACGAGACTACGGGCTATGCTCCATTCTTTCTCATGTTTGGTAGAGTCCCTCGGCTACCAGTGGATGTTATGTTCCGCAATGTTTTGGATGACTCCAGTGTTGTGGATTGCAACAAGTATGTCGAGACTCTGATCACTGGGCTGAAGGAAGCTATGAGTGTTGCCCAAAGGCACACTGACAAGCAACAGAGACGACAAGGTCGGGAGTATGACAAGCGGGTTAAAGGCATCGGTTTGTCCATGGGGGATCGTGTCCTCATCGCCAACAAGGGTGAAAGGGGCCGCCGCAAGTTGGCTGACAAGTGGAACCCCGAGATTTTCACAGTGACTTCAGTCAATCCACAAACTCACACGTACATAATCCAAGATCGTTATGGCAGAGAGAAAGTGGTTCACAGGAATCTACTGCTGCAGGTGAATTTCCTGCCATTTGAAATTGATGATTCAGTACACTTCAATGACAGTGATGCTGCAGGGCCTTCAATCAATGTAGATGCAGGAGAGGCCACCCACTCCGGCGATGGACTGGACAGGGAAGACATGGAGGACTCTGGGGAGGAAAGTGCATCCTGGCTGGCGGAGGATTCAAGCGATTACTCCGAACTCTGGACATCGGATGGAAAGTCAGACCCAGAAGAACCTTGTTTTCTTGAGGAAAATGACCGGGGAAGCACCTCTGAGATTCTGGAGCTGATTCCTTCAAACTCACCTCTGATCAATGATCTAAGGCCAGAGCCACCGTTAGTTACTATGGCCCCTAGCCCAGTGGCAGGTCGCACAAGGGCGGGGAGGGTAGTTAAACCAGTAAAGAGACTAATAGAGTCAACCCACCAGAAGGTGTAAGTTTAACATAGTACAGAGATGATTTAGTACAGGATTTTTTTTTAAGGCTAAGAATGTAGATATAGTGTAAGAGGCACTATGCATCTAGGGGCAGTTGAAGGCCTGACCAACTTTCGCTTGCCCTGAACCCTATGGGTAGCTTTGAGCTGAATTCAGAATTAAGCCTTGAGCTTGGTAGGTTATTTTGTTGTTTTACAAGGTTGGTGAAATTCAGGAGGGGTGAATGTAACAGTTGTTGAAGTACTATGTGAATTTCACCAGGTTCATATATCAATATGTTGTGTTGATTTGTTATGCATGCCTGCATCCTGGGAGAAGGGGAGTGTGTACTTACGTTTTGCCCGGCGTGCTCGTGCTCAAATCATTTTGATGCACTGAGAGAGGTAGGCACGCTTTTTCTGTCTTCAGAAAAGTTTGATTCTTTTAAGTACAAAGTCATACACACAATGTTTTGTTCATGAATAATGATGTATATTTAGAGGTTACTCATAAATGGATGGTATTGTTAAGATGCACTTGTAATTGTACTTTTTAGGACGATATCAGTATTCTGAATTCAACATGTGGTTAATAGCTAGCTAAGGTATTAGCAGGCTATTGTATGTGTGAACGATGGCTAGCTCCTCGAATGATCCCAGTCCCTCCTATTGTGCATCTGTTGTAGAAAGAGGCGACGATTCTCAGAACAGATGTGCTCTACAAATGTTTTATTTCCTTTTGGATGCAGGTATGTGGTTTTATCAATGTAAAATATGTTATGTATAATAAGGAGAGAGTGTATTAATTTTTGTATTTAAAATCATTTTGATGCACTGAGAGAGAAAGAGGCGACGATTCTCAGAACAGATGTGCTCTACAAATGTTTTATTTCCTTTTGGATGCAGATGCAAGATGCAGAGAGTCAGTTCTGCTTGATTAAAACTACCTGATCTCCAAAGTCCACGTTTATGGTCTCTATCAACCACACACAACGCAGAGTTACAGCGGTGTAGTATAGCACCGGCTACAGAAGCAAAAGTGATTTTACATTTTTTTTAAATAATTTTTTACTGGTAATGTCAGGTCCAAGGGTCACTGCCGAAGCTACCGGGGATGCCTTAGACAGTCCGTCAGGCTCCCGCGCCTCAGCCGATTCGACTGTTTCCCATGCCTCAGCCGGCTCGACTTGGTCCTGCGCTTCAGCTGGCTCTTCAGGTTCCCGTGCCTCATCAGAGGTGACCGGCCTGCTCCTGGTACTCGGGACCGTTCCTCTGGTCGGCGTCCTGCTTCTTGAGCCCCGCTTCAGGGAGGGGGTACTGTCACATCTACTCCCCCTTCCTCTCTCCTCATTGTCGGCAGTTTACTTATTATTATGGACACCTGCCACCATCGTAAGGCGCACCCCGTCTCATGAGACTCACCTGGACTCCATCACTTCTGATTACCTCCCCTTTATCTGTCATTCCCTTTGGTTGTGTCCCCAGGCAGTATTAGTTATCTTCCTCATGTCCAGATGCTAAACTCTTGTTTTGTATTGTTCTATTTGTTGTTAAATTCACCCCTTGTACTTGCTTCCTAACTCCTAGTGTCTGTGTTACACATCTAGTATTTGTATGTATTATTTGACCCTCTTTACTGCATACAGTGAGCTTCAAACAGTGGTTCCCTATGGCTGACACATTGGAAACTCCACTGTTACATCATGGGGTGGTGTTTGGAAAACACATTGTGAGGAAAGTGTTCTTATGAAACATCTACATAAGGAGTGGTCGATATCTTGTCCCTCACCCTAAAAGAATAGTTCAAAACAAACACACATGGAGACCATCAATCAAATGTATGTATAAAGCCATTCTTACATCAGCTGATGTCACAAAGTGCTGCACAGAAACCCAGCCTAAAACCCCAAACAGCAAGCAATGCAGGTGTAGAAGCACGGTGGCTAGGACAAACTCCCTATAAAGGCCAGAACCTAGGAAGAAACCTAGAGATGAACCAGGCTATGAGGGGTGTCCAGTCCTCTTCTGGCTGTGCTGGGTGGAAATGATAACAGAACATGGCCAAGATGTTCATAGATGACCAGCAGGGTCAAATAATAATAATCACAGTGGTTGTCGAGGGTGCAACAGGTCAGCACCTCAGGAGTAAATGTCAGTTGGCTTTTCATAGCCGATCATTCAGAGTATCTCTGCCGCTCCTGCTGTCTCTAGAGAGTTGAAATCAGCAGGTCTGGGACAGGTAGCATGTCCGGTGAACAGGTCAGTATTCCATCGCTGCAGGCAGAACAGTTGAATCTGGAGCAGCAGTGGAGAGCAAGGAGTCATCAGGCCAGGTAGTCCTGAGGCATGGTCTTAAGGAGAGCACACTTAAATTCACACAGGACACTGGATATCCATCTTGCCCTGACCATTTAGAATCCCACCGTACCTTCTCCGCTGTGCAATCCAGCTTCCGAGCCGGTAATGGGTGCACCTCAGCCACGCTCAAGGTATTACACGATATCATAACTGCCATCGATAAAAGACAGTACTGTGCAGCCGTCTTCATCGACCTGGCCAAGGCTTTCGACTCTGTCAATCACCGTATTCCTTTCGGCAGACTCAATAGCCTTAGTTTTTCTGACGACTGCCTCGCCTAGTTCACCAACTACTTTGCAGACAGAGTTCAGTGTGTCAAATCGGGGGGCATGTTGTCCGGACCTCTGGCAGTCTCCATGAGGGTACCACAGGGTTCAATTCTCTGTCCTACTCTTTTCTCTGTATATATCAATGATGTCGCTCTTGCTGCGGGCAATTCCCTGACCCACCTCTACGCAGACGACACCATTCTGTTTACTTCTGGCCCTTCCTTGGACATTGTGCTAACTAACCTCCAAACGAGCTTCCATGCCATACAACACTCCTTCCGTGGCCTCCAACTGCTCTTAAACGCTAGTAAAACCAAATGCATGCTTTTCAACCGTTCGCTGCCTGCACCCGCCTGCCCGACTAGCATCACCATCTTGGACGGTTCTGACCTAGAATATGTGGACAACTATAAATACCTAGGTGTCTGGCTAGACCGTAAACTCTCCTTACAGACTCATATTAAACATCTCCAATCCAAAATCAAATCTAGAATCTGCTTTCTATTTCGCAACAAAGCCTCCTTCACTCACGCCGCCAAACCTACCCTAGTAAAACTGACTATCCTACCGATCCTCGACTTCGGCGATGTCACCTACAAAATAGCTTCCAACACTCTACTCAGCAAACTGGATGCAGTCTATCATAGTGCCATCCATTTTGTTACCACATCACCTTATACCACCCACCACTGCAACCTGTTGCTCTAGTCGGCTGGCCCTCGCTACATATTCATCGCCAGACCCACTGGCTCCAGGTCATCTATAAGTCTATGCTAGGTAAAGCTCCGCCTTATCTCAGTTCACTGGTCACGATAACAACACCCACACGTAGCACACGTTCCAGCAGGTATAGCTCACTGATCATCCCCAAAGCCAACACCTCATTTGGACGCCTTTCCTTCCAGTTCTCTGCTGCCAGTGACTGGAACGAATTGCAAAAATCGCTGAATTTGGAGACTTTTATTTCCCTCACCAACTTTAATAAACATCAACTATCTGAGCAGCTAACCGATCACTGCATCTGTACATATTCCATCTGTAAATAGCCCACCCAATCTACCTACCTCATCCCCATACTGTTTTTATTTTATTTACTTTTCTGCTCTTTTGCACACCAGTATCTCTACTTGCACATCATCATCTGCTCATTTATCACTCCAGTGTTAATCTGCTAAAATTGTAATTATTCGCTCCTATGGCCTATTTATTGCCTACCTCCTCATGCCTTTTGCACACACTGTGTATAGACTTTCTTTTCTCTACTGTGTCATTGACTTGTTTGTGTTATTGGCTTGTTTATTGTTTCCTCCATGTGTAACTCTGTTGTTGTCTGTGTCACACTGCTTTGCTTTATCTTGGCCAGGTCGCAGTTGCAAATGAGATCTTGTTCTCAACTAGCCTACCTGGTTAAATAAAGGTGAAATTAAAATATTTAATAAAATAAAATATAAGACAGGAGATGACAAACTATATATACAAACTGACCCTAGCCCCCGACACAAACTACTGCAGCATAAATACTGGAGGCTGAGACAGGAGGGGTCGGGAGACACTGTGGCCCCGTCCGACGATACCCCCGGACAGGGCCAAACAGGCAGGATATAACCCCACCCACTTTGCCAAAACCCACTTTGCCAAAACACAGCCCCCACACCACTAGAGGGATATCTTCAACCATCAACTTACCATCCTGAGAAAAGGCTGAGAATAGCCCACAAAGATCTCCACCACGGCACAACCCAAGGTGGGGCGCCAACCCGGACAGGAAGATCACGTCAGTGACTCAACCCACTCAAGGTACACACGGCTCCTAGAGACGGCATGGAAGAGCACCAGTAAGCCAGTGACTCAGCCCCTATAATAGGGGAACCGGTCAGGCAGACAAAGCAAGGGCGGCTCGTTGCTCCAGTGCCTTTCCGTTCACCTTTACACTCTTGGGCCAGACTACACTCAATCATAGGACCTACTGAAGAGATGAGTCTTCAATAAAGACTTACACTCTTACTGACAGTTGTGGCCGCTTTGCCTGATGTATTGTTGTCTCTAACTTCTTGCCCTTTGTGCTGTTGTCTGTGCCCAATAATGTTTGTACCATGTTTTGTGCTGCTACCATGTTGTGTTGCTACCATGCTGTGTTGTCATGTGTTGCTGCCTTCCAATGTTGTTTTCTTAGGTCTCTCTTTATGCAGTGTTGTGGTGTCTCTCTTGTCGTGATGTGTGTTTTGTCTTACATTAAAAAAATATATATGTAAAACTGAATCCCTGCCCCAGTCCCCGCAGGAGGCCTTTTGCATTTTGATAGGCCGTCATTGAATTTGTTCTTAACTGACTTACCTAAAGGTTAAATAAAGGTTAAATAAAATAAAAATTCACCCACAAAGCATCGTTACCCATCGCTCCACAAAAGCAGCGGCCCTTGCAGAGCAAGGAACTTCAGGTCTCAGAGCAAGTGACATCACCGATTGAACCGCTATTAGTGCGCACCACTGCTAACTAGCTAGCCATTTCACATCAGTTACACTCACCACCCTTTTGACCTTATCCTTTTCCGCAGCAACCAGTGATCCGGGTCAACAGCATCAACGTAACAGTTTAACTTTAGTCCGTCCCCTCGCCGGGCTCGAACCAGGGACCCTCTGCAAACATAGACAACTGACACCCACGAAGCATCTTTACCCTTCGCTCCACAAAAGCCACGGCCCTTGCAGAGCAAGGGGAACAACTACTTCAGGTCTCAGAGCGAGTGACGTCACCGATTGAAACACTATTAGCGCGCACCACCACTAACTAGCTAGCCATTTCACATCAGTTACACTGGTTGCTAGTGAACAAGCACAACTGATGGCAAATCTGGCCAAACTGATCAATGCCAGCAAAACCATTGAAATTGGTATGTAATGATAAAAACTTTTAATGTTACTATATTATTTGTAACATATTTCATTGTGCCAATCTTTTCAACATTCACTAATTCTGAATGAACTGCCCTCATTATAATATCAGAAGAGACTAATATTAATATTTTCCTCTCTCCAGGGATGTACACAGGGCACAACACCCTGAACATGGCGTTGGTTGTACCAGAGAGTGGTCAAGTGGTAGCATGTAAAATAGACAACGAATACGTGAACATTGCTAAACCTTTCTTTAAAGAGGTCAGATCAACATGCCACTAATCATTCAGCTAGTTTACTTGCTCCAATATTCCTCTAGACAGGAATTAGATCTGTTTGTCCAGTATTCAACCCCAATGCAACATCTAAGCCCATTCAACCTGTTGGAATTCAGAAACATTGATTGTCTCCCCAAAAGCTTCAATACAGCATATTCAGTATCTAACATCTGTCAGTCAGACTTCACAAAATGCTGTGGGTGGAGTAGTGAGGCCGTCTGCTCAGAAGAATGTGTCAACGAAAGGTGCAAAGCCTAGCACTACAATGAACTTAATGCCCCCCTCCAAACCCCAACAGTATAAATACTACTGTACACAACACAGGTCAACAGTTGTGACAGAAAATGGTTGGTATCGTCTGCTTCAAACCATCTAAAACTTAAAGCACATTGAAAATCCTCAATGGACAGCCCGGTTCGACCTGTGCCTGCGCTCTGGAGGTGCCTGGCTAGAGTGGGCATTCAGCCTGGAAGAGTGGCGTCAAGGCTACGCACCAGATCTTCAGTGCTCCCCCACAGCTCGGTTCATCCTGTGCCTCCTCCACGGACCAGGCCTCCAGTAGGTCTCCCCAGCCTGGTTCATCCTGTGCCTCCTCCACGGACCAGGCCTCCAGTAGGACTCCCCAGCCAATCAGCAAGCATGGTGGAAATGCATTAGTGTGCCATGCTCATTGGCAGAAGTTAATAGGCGAAGGACATTCCACCTGCTTGCTAATGGTAAAGAGGAAGAGAGACGTGAGGCTATCCTGATGAGGTGTCAATAAATACATGAACATACAAATACCTGCTATGCTGACTAGTGAGATAGGAAGCAAGCAATGTGAATTTAGAGTTTACAAGGTGAATGAAATGCCGATCCATTCAAACCAGCCTTACCGACTGAACTTTCCTAAATACATTTCAAGTACAGCAGTTGTCCCCAACCAGTCGATCTCTAAGGCATTCCTAGTCGATCACCAAACAATTCTGTAAAAAACCAAACGATAAAGACTTTGGTTCTTTTTTAAAATGTATTTTTTTTTGCTGTTGGGGGTAGGTGCACTTGATTCAGCATCCCTAGCACCGGGAAGGCAAAGTGTTCACATTTTTTTACCATTTCATGTGTCTGAATGTAGAACTCCACCTACCCGGCAGGCCCAGGGAGCAACCGGTGGCCAATCATATAGCTCAGGTAACTGTGTCTGCACAGTTTCCTCGAGCCACAGACTGTAATCAGTAGAGTTGTGTTGGTAAAATCACTGGTTATAGAGCAAACAACACAATTATCACAACAGAAAATAAAGCCATATTACAACCGATGTGTTGTGATAATTGCCTTGAGACCGTGATATATATGGCTAAGGCAGAATAAATTCAACCACACTGTTTTTTCATCACAAAACCGGAGAGCAAGCTCTGTCCAGCGAAGTCCACAAATCATATTGCATGTAACAAGCAGTTAGTTACATGACCTACAGCATGGTCAAGCACTCAATGCTTCTGACATTTTCAGACTACTAAAAAACTATAGGGGCGGCAGGGTAGCCTAGTGGTTAGAGCAAGTTCAAACCCCCGAGCTGACAAGGTACAAATCTGTCGTTCTGCCCCTGAACAGGCAGTTAACACACTGTTCCTAGGCTGTCATTGAAAATAAGAATTTGTTCTTGCCTAGTTAAATAAAAAAATAGATAGAACAAGAGTGATCACAAGAAAACAGTTGCTGACTCCACTGTTCCAGCACCATTTCTTTAGTCTTTTTTTACCCCTTTTTTCACCCCAATTTCCTGGCATCCAATTGTTAGTAGTTACAGTCTTGTCTCATTGCTGCAACTCCCGTACAGACTCGGGAGAGGCGAAGGTCGAGAGCCACGCATCCTCCGAAACACAACCCAACCAAGCCGCACTGCTTCTTGACACAATGCACATCCAACCCGGAAGCCAGCCGCACCAATGTGTCGGAGGAAACACCGTACACCTGGCAACTTGGTCAGCGTGCACTGCGCCCGGCCCGCCACAGGAGTCGCTAGTGCGCGATGAGACAAGGATATCCCTGCCGGGGCAAACCCTCCCTAACCCGGACGACACTTGGTCAGTTGGATCCAGCACCACTTCAACTGAAACAATTCAACATCATCAAATCACATTGCTTAGTCTAATACAGTGACAACTAAAAGATACCAAAAATGATTTAGTCCAATAAATATAAGCTAAATATATATGTGTGTGTGTGTGTGTGTGTGTGTGTGTGTGTGTGTGTGTGTGTGTGTGTGTGTGTGTGTGTGTGTGTGTGCATGCAAGTTGAAAACACATGTTGACTCAATCTACCTGTAGAGAAACGTCAATGACATCCTCTCTTTCATGTTGACAAACGGACTATGACTCTGTCGTACAGTGCACACTTGTATTTTTTGTTGTCCTAGGCTACCTGGCTAAAATGCTTGCTCACCAGCCTAACCTCTTTTCATGGGCAAAATTTGCTAGTGTAATGAAACAGGCAGGGAGCAGGTTTCGAACCCTCAACCTTCTAGCCCGAAGTCCAGCGCGCTATAGACTGTGCCGCAAAAGCATGCTCCAGCGGCATTGTCGATATCCACGCTGAAAAACCCAGGGACGTCACACTAGTTAACATTAGCCTTCTACATCTAGCTACAACAATGCACAACAATGTATGAATTTATGGGTAGATCAGAATCAGCGTTATAATCATTGACCAGTATTAGAATTAAGTAAAAACACAAGTCCAAACCCCTATCTCCATCCATGGCTAATTTAGGAAAGGGTAAATTTTAGCTAGTTAGCTACAACAACAAGTTGTTTTGTCTATGATGTATTGCTCTCAATGTGATGTGATCGGAGGGAAGCCAAATCCAAACTGGCTTCCCTTGACACTTTTTCTTGGTGCTCCAGGACCATTCACAGTTGAGTTCACACACCACAATGCCACAGATGTCTAAAGTTTTTTTGGGAGAGTGCAATTGGCATGCTGACAATAGGAACGTCCACCAGAGCTGTTGCCAGATAGTTGAATGTTCATTTATTTAACATAAGCCGCCTCCAACATCGTTTTAGAGAATTTGGCAGTACCTCCAACAGGCTGATGACAACAAACACAATTGCATTTAATTTATGGGATTTTGAATGCACAGAGATACCTTGACGACATCCTGAGGCACAATATCGTGCCATTCATCACCTCATGTTTCTGTACATAACTTCTGGAAACTGAAAATGTCCCAGTTCTTCCATGGCCTGCATAACCACCAGATATGCCAACCATTGAGCATGTTTGGGATGCGCTGGATCGACTTGCACGACAGCGTGTTCCAGTTTGTGCCAATATCCAGCAACTCCGCACAGCCATTGAAGAGGAGTGGGACAACATTCCACAGGTCACAATCAACAGCCTGATCAACTCTATGCAAATTTTCAGGACGTTTAAGCCTTGAGACAGTTGAGACATGGATTGTGTGTGTGCCATTCAGAGGGTGAATGGGCAAGACAAAATATTTAAGTGCCTTTCAATGGGGTATGGTAGTAGGTACCAGGAGCACCGGTTTTAGTATGTCAAGAACTGCAATGCTGTTGGGTTTTTCACGCTCAACAGTTTCCCGTGCATATCAAGAATGGTCCACCACTCAAAGGAGATTCAGACAACTTGACAGAATCTTGACAGTGACAAAGCATTGGAATCAACATGGGCCAGCATCCCTGTGGAATGCTTTTAATACCTTGTAGAGTCCATGCCCTGATGAATTGAGTGCAACACAATATTAGGAAGGTGTTCCTAATGTTTTGTACAGTCAGTGTATCTACTGAGTGACTTTCACCTGATCTAAAAGCACTTTCTCAACACTTTTGTTTGTATAGGGGGTGGGGTGAGGACAGTTAGGTGTTACATATTACAATACCTCGAAATTATAAAAATGTTGAATATGAAATGTGTTAAAATATGTGAATCACTGTGTATCCTTTTCTAACATACATCTATCAAGTGACATGAGTTAATGTAGTGTTTATTTTAGTGATGATACACTATTTTACAATAAAAAATATGTTTTCTGAGACATTGTTTAGTCACATTTTCTATTTACTAATCTCTCTCTGTAGAGATTTTCATGTCTGATCAAGAGAGTAAATATCATGTGATATCATATTCACATTATTCACTGAAATCCATCATTGATTTCTATGAGCAACCTACTGTGAGGTGTAAATGAAAGCTGTATCACTGGAACACATCCAGGCCAACCCCTTTCAGCCAGTCTGTCTCCGCCAAGCCAAGCAGACCCATGCATTTTCCTCATGTAGACATTTGTAAAAAGGTTCAAGATTAAAGGGCAACTCCACCCATTTTCAACCTAATTTTCACTGGTTTGGTGCTGGAGATGATGAATATGAGGTTGAAAAGTGTTTGAAATGCCCTTTAAAAGTGCTGCTTGACTGAGAAATGGAAGCAGTTATGTCTTGGCTTAGGGTCATTCTTACATGACTATTTTACACTTGCATTACTGTCTCTTATATACAGTAATATACAGTTATATTACAAGGCAGACACATTCAGCCAAACCAGATTCTGCAACCCCTTTCTATAATATTTAAAAAATCAACCAAACAAAGAAAGATATATAGCCCCTTGGATAAAACAATAGTCTGAACACCTGACAATGTATTGAATATATATGACTTTTAATTTTGAGGTGTCATTGTAGACTGCCGACGTTTTGAAGTGAAATGATCTCCTATCCGTCAATGCTGTCTGAGACAAAACGATGAGGGAGAAAGAGAGACGGAGAGAGAGAGAACACAGGTGAGGACGCAAGCGTTGGCAGACAGTCAAGCCTACAGCTGATGCTATAAATTTTCAGCACTATAGACAGTTCCATTCTGCAGCGCGAGCAGACAGAGGGGGTATAAAAAGGTAGGAGCCGCGCTGCTTAGCCTGCACACTGACACTGTATAGTTTACTGAGGCAATATGAGCCACAGAATGGACTATCATTCGGGTTCTCCGCATAGGGGAGCTCAAGCTGAGTATTGCTGCTATCAACCCAAACTGACCGGATCCCCCTCTGCATCCAGGACCGTTGGCTTTGAGTCGACTACCGCATACACGAACAGAGGATATGCGACGACGCTGAAGAGCGAATTCGGATCCGTTCCGAGATCATCGGAGAGCCTTTTTGATTTATCAAACCCATTTACCGAGGTTTTGACAAAAAGGAATGAGAAAGAACTGCTCCATGGGCTGAACGACCGTTTCGCCGGATTCATAGAGAAGGTGCGTCATTTGGAGCATCAAAATGAATTGTTTGAGAGGGAAATCGAGGAAATCAAACTAAATGCACAGTCCCCTGCGTCTCTGGCCCAGGAGCACGAGCCGGAGCTTATGGACCTGAGGAACCTAGTTCATGACATCTCCCTTCAGAAGCGTCAGATCGAGATAGAGCATCAGAACCTGGAGGAAGATTTGCTCACCTTGAGAGACAAGTATGAGCAGGAGGCACGTGACCGCTCGAATGCAGAGAACGGCATCCTTGTGCTGAAAAAGGACGCCAACGATGCATACCTTGCCAAACTTCAGTTGGACAAGAAAGCGCAATCTCTGGTGGACGAGATCCACTTCCTGAAGAACAACCATGAGGACGAGATATCAGAAATGGTGGCCCAGATCCAAGAGGCTCAAGTAACGGTCAAGGCGTACAACTTTGGCAAACCTGACATCACAGAGGCTCTCCGGGACATCCGTGTGCAGTTAGAAGGTCACGCCACCTCCGACATACAGCAGGCCGAGGAGGGCTTCCGTGTCCAGTTCGCAAAGTTAACCAAAGCGGCAGAAAGTAACAGAGAGGCGTTGAAGGCAACCCAACAGGAGATCCAGGAGAATAGAAGGCACCTGCAGGGGAAGACAATTGAACTGGACTGTGGTAAAGGAATGAGAGAGGCCCTGGAAAAACAACTACAAGAGCTGGAGGAGCGTCACTATGCAGAATTGATTCATTACCAGGTAGACTGTGGTTTATTTTGTACCTCTAACAAATATAAGTAAACATACACATTTTGATGATTCATATTTGTATTTAGGGCTATGTACTAGGTGTAGGCCACAAATATAGGACCCATGAGATCTGTATCATTAATGGAATATAATTTTCTCATATAGGCCTATAGGGGTATAACAATATTTACCCCCCTAAATTTCTCCTTGTTGTCATACCAGACAAAGTGGCTGGTTGACCCTATTATTGACTCTTATTGTGTGCTTTTCTGTCCAGGACACTATCAGGCAGCTGGAGAATGAGCTAACCAATGCTAAACTAGACATGTCTGGCTACCTGAGAGAGAACCAAGACCTGCTGAATGTCAAAATGGCTTTGGATGTGGAGATTCTCTCTTACAGGTAAGAGACATCAACTCTACCGTATATTTTTAGTGTGTTCCTGGATCTTTTTCTGAGTATAACCGGGGTGTGGACATTTTATTCTAGCCCAGCGCTAACACATTTGATTCAACTTAGTGCTGTGTTACAGCAAAACTGTGTAAAAGTGTCATAGCGATGGTGAGAGATTACTACAAAACACAGTCAATAGTAAACAAATGAAACAGTAGACATTTTATTGAAATAGTTTGATTTCATATTTAACATCAAATGAACATAGACCATTTCACAACACAGAATGACACTTTAATCATGATATGGATATTGGATGGATATATTCAGACATATCCACACACACTGTTCTCACGAGCTGACATGGATGTGTGCAGAATTGATCAGTCTGGCATTTACGAGGCTAACACATTGGGACATATCTGTATTATAGTCATGACGGTAATAACACGTCTCTCTGCCTCCCTATAGGAAACTCCTGGAGGGTGAGGAGTCCCATCTGTACACCATCTCTGACACCCACATCTCCATGCCCTGCATCTACCGCCAGTCCCCCGTCTACACCCTGCCTTGCCTGGCCCGGCAGGGAGGGCCCACACGCAGGTCTGAACCCCAGTACAAGTTTGTTGAGGAGATCATCACTGAGACCACCAGAGACATGGAGATGTCCGAGATTGAGGAGACAGGCTCCGAGGAGACGGTCGGGGGAGAGGGAGACAAGTTGAGACAGAAGCAGGGAGAAGAGAGTGACAAAGCTGAGAGGAGAAGTGGGGAACAGGTGGATGAGCAGAAAGAGAAAGCTAGAGGTAAAGTGGATGTTGAAGTGGACGCCCCGGAGGAAGAGGGTGAACAGGAGGAAGAGTCTAAGAGACAGCAGATGGTCACATCAGCAGAGGTCGAGGTAAATGTAGATGGAGTTAGCCCTAGTGAGGGAGAAAATGGAGAGGAGGGAGATGATGAAAGAGAGGAGGAAAAGGGGGGTGAGCCAGATGCAATCAAAAAGACAGAGGACATTGACAGAGGTGAAAATACACAAAGTGAAGTCAAATCAGCTGAGGCCACCAGTGAGGGAGAGAAGGAAAAACTGGACACAACAGAGAAGCTAGACAGCGAGATAAATGAGACATTAGAAACAGATGACACCCCAAAGCATGGTGAATCCCAACTAGAGGTTCCCATGAATGGTGACATCTCAACAGAACCCAAAACGTCAGAGTCAGAGGATAGCAAAACAGGAAGTTCAATAAAGGGTGAACCACAGGTCCCCACAGAGAACATCTCCAAAGAACCGAAAAAGGTGTCAGAGGAGAGAAAAAAAGAAAGCCCTTTAAAAGAGAAAAAAGAGGTAGATCTGAAAGAGGAGAGTGCCCCAACAGAGCAACAACAAGATAGCCCAAAAGAAAGTCCCATCAAAGAGGGAAAAAAGGTAGATCTGACAGACCAGAGTGCCCCAACACTGGAGCAGAAACCTGATCAGAAGGAGCACAGAGAGTCAGACCAACCTCAAGAGGCAGAGAGTGCTGTGACAACACAAGAAGAGGATCTCCCTGAGCCCACAGAGAAGGACATGGAATCCCCTGATAACACTGCAGAGCTCAACACCAGTTCACCCAAGGAGACAGTGGAGCAGGTGAAGTCACCTGATGATTCTGGTGTAAAAACGACACAAGATGAGGGAACAGTAGGAGGTAAAATGCCAGACAGAATTCTCAGCACAACAAGTGAGTGTAAGGAAGAGCCTTTGCAAAAGACTCCTAAAAAGGAGGTGGGTCCGACAGAGCAAAAAGTGAGCAGCAAGGATGATAGTGTAAAAAGTGTTGTGCAGAATGAACATAATGGCAGAGAAAAGGTCACAAAAGATGTCTCAATTGGTGAGGAAAAGGGGAAAGAATCGGAGACATCCCCTAAACCCAACCCCACTGTGACTCCTAAAGAAGAAACAACCCTGTATCCAGAGCCAACTGTCACCCCTAAAGAAGAAACTTCCATTAAACCAGAACCAGCAGTCACCGCAAAAGAAGAAACGTCCCCAAAACCAGAACCAGTAGTCATCCCAAAAGTAGAAACTTCCCCAAAACCAGAACTAGAAGTCACCGCAAAAGAAGAAACGTCCCCAAAACCAGAACCAGTAGTCATCCCAAAAGTAGAAACTTCCCCAAAACCAGAACTAGAAGTCGCCACTAAAAAAGAAACTTCCCCAAAACCAGAACCAGCAGTCATCCCAAAAGTAGAAACTTCCCCAAAACCAGAACCAGCAGTCACCCCTAAAGTAGAAACTTGCCCGAAACCAGACTCAACCATCACCCCTAAAGAAGAAACGTCCCCAAAACCAGAACTAGCAGTCACCCCTAAAGTAGAATCTTCCCCTAAACCGGACCCCATTGTCACCACTAAAGAGGAGACCTCACCTAAACCGTACCCCACTGTCACTCCTAAAGAAGAAACAACCCCGCATCCAGAGCCAACTGTCACCGCTAAAGAGGAGACATCACAACAACAGAAGCCAATCGTCACCTCTAAAGAGGAGACATCCCCTAAACTGTACCCCACTGTCACCCCTAAAAAGGAAACATCCCCAAAACCATTCCCCACTGTCGCCCCTAAAGAGGAGACATCTCCTAAACAAGAACTAGCAGTCACCGCTAAATTAGAATCTTCATCAAAACCAGATCCAGCAGTCACCCCTAAAGAACAAACTTCCCCAAAACCAGACTCAACCATCACCAAGAAAGAAGAAACTTCCCCAAAACCAGAACCAGGAATCACCCCTAAAGAAGAAACTTCCCCAAAACCAGAACTAGCAATCACCCCTAAAGAAGAATCTACGCCAAAACCAGAACCAGCAGTCCCTCCTAAAAATGAAACATTCCCCACTGTCACTCCTAAAGAAGAAACAACCCCCCAACCAGAGCCAACTGTCACCCCTAAAGAGGAGACATCCCCTAAACCGTACCCCACTGTCAACCCTAAAGAAGAAACTTCCATTAAACCAGAACCAGCAGTCACCCCTAAAGAAGAAACTTCCCCAAAACCAGATTCAACCATCACCCCTAAAGAAAAAAACTCCATAAAACCAGATCTAGCAGTCACCCCTAAAGTGGAAACTTCTCCAAAACCAAAACCAGCAGTCACCCCTAATGTAGAAATTTCCCAAAAACCAGATATCACTTTTACTCCTAAAGAAGAAACAACCCCGCAACCAGAGCCAACTGTCACTCCTAAAGAGGAGACATCCCCTAAACCGTACCCTACTGTCAACCCTAAAGAGGAGACATCCCAGCAACAGGAGCCAACCGTCACCCCTAAAGAAGAAACATCTCCTAAACTGTTCCCCATGGTTGCCCCTAAAGAGGAGAAATCCCCTAAACCAGAACTAGCAGTCACCACTAAAGTAGAAACTTCCCCAAAACCAGAACTAGCAGTCACGAACAGAGAAGAAACTTCCCCAAAGCCAGAACCAGCAGTCACCGCTAAATTTGAAACTTCCCCAGAACCATATCTAGCAGTCACCCCTAAAGTAGAAACTTCCCCAAAACCAGACCCAACCATCACCCCTAAAGAGGAAATATCCCCTAAACCAGACTCAACCCTCACCCTAGAATCAACGACCAACCCTAAACCATACTCAACCCTCGCCCCAGAATCAACTCCCACGCCTAAAGAAGAGAGTGAAATGATGGGCAGTGCTGACAAAGCTAAGACAATCACACCACCAGAGAAACAGATGCCTGCAGTTGTAGAGAGCAAGGACTCACACAGGGAGGCGCAAGAAAGCAACACAACTCAGGAGAAACCAGAGGAAAGTATGGATAAAGAGCCTGAGAAGGTTACAGAACCCAAAGATGGAACCCCAAAGACAGAGAGCGTGAAGACCAAGGCTTCTGAGTTAAAACCTGAACATGTTGAGATATCTATTACAAAGACATCACCAGTAAAAGAACAGGATGTATCAGTCGTGGATTAGAAAGATTAGAGAGTTGATGAGAAGATAACTGAACAGGTGCAATTTTAAATAGACGAGAACTGATTTACAGGAGGTGATGTAGAGAGCAAAGATGACAAAACTGCGAACAGGACAAGCTGCTGAGTCAATCGCAGAGAAGCAAGCTAAACCTAATACTTGGGACTTAACCTCTTTATATAATGACTAGATTTAGAGGTCAGTAGAGGTTTTCTTTCAAACTGCATGGTTAGTGCAAGCCTTTAAAGCAATATGAGAACTGCTACGCCTTAAAATATTAACTAACACTTAATATGTAAAGTATCATGGTTCGTGACTGTCAATTATCACGAGGGCCACAACTTTCACTGGGGACGGGGACGGGACATGTCCCCCTCCCACATTCTGAAATTGTATTTTTGCCCCCCCCCCCCCGTTTCATAATTGGAATATGTTACAAAACGAGGCAGTGGTGTGCTTTTGGACCATGTGGATGCCTCCGAGTGGTCGGGTAGGCTGTTTGGAGTGTTTATCCGACTGGATATTCTTTTTTTTTTACAATAATAATAACGCTCCCCCACTTCTAAAACCAAAGATGCGCCCCTGATTATGAGGCACAATTAATAAACTCCTGCAAGAGAGATGTACTGTAATATTGAATGTAACAAATCAAAAGCTGTATTTTGCTGTATCTATTTACTTCTCACTAATGGATGATAATGTGCATAGGGATGATAATGAGAATGGTTGATAATGTGATATGATCATGCCTGAATATGCTGAGCAATAAATTATATTTGAAGAGCACTTCTGTTTCCAGCTATTCTTACATACTGTGCTGTATTTCACCTGATAAGATGGCATCACATATAGAATTTCTCTAAATTTCTTCCCTATGCAGAAGCTAGGTGAAATCCAACAGCACTAGTCTGAATTCAAAATAAATCTCCCCTTCGCCCACATCCAATTTCCCCAAAGCATAGCAAAAACTCACTGTTGAGCCCTTTAAATGTAACAAAAATGTAAATGCAACATATTGAGTTACAGTTCATATAAGGAAATCAATCAATTGAAATAAATGTATTAGGCCCTAATCTATGGATTTCACATGACTGGGAATACAGATATGCATCTGTTGGTCACTACAGCGGCTCCAACGCTCGTCGGATGTGGCTGTCACGTTCTGACCTTGATTTCCTTTGTTTTTGTATTTATTTAGTATGGTCAGGGCGTGAGTTGGGTGGGCAGTCTATGTTTGTTTTTCTATGTTTTGGGGTATTTCTATGTTTCGGCCTAGTATGGTTCTCAATCAGAGGCAGGTGTCATTAGTTGTCTCTGATTGAGAATCATACTTAGGTAGCCTGGGTTGCACTGTTTGTTTGTGGGTGATTGTCTATGTTGATGGCTTGTTTCAGCACAGTCCATATGATTAGCTTCACGGTTGTTATTTTGTTTACTGGTTTTGTATAGTTTTCAGTGTTCACTACTTTCTTTATTAAAGATTGACCATGGACACTTACCACGCCGCGTATTGGTCCTCAGATCCTTTTCGCCTCTCCTCTTCAGTCACGACCGTGACAGTGGCAGGGCTTGCAAACTATTACAGACTACGAAGGGAAGCACAGACGAGAGCTGCCCAGTGACACGAGCCTACCAGACGAGCTAAATAATGTATATGCTCACTTAGAGGTAACACTGAAACATGCATGAGAGAATCAGTTGTTCCGGATGACTGTATGATCACGCTCTCCGCAGCCGATGTGATTAAGACCTTAAAACAGGTCAATATTCACAAGGCTGTAGGGCCAGACGGATTAGCAGGACGTGAACTCCACGCATGCACTGACCAACTGGCAAGTGTCTTCACTGACATTTTCAACCTCTCCCTGTCTGAGTCTGTAATACCAACATGTTTCAAGCAGACCATCATATTACCTGTCCCCAAAAACACTAAGGTAACCTGCCTAAATGATTACCGAACCGTAGCACTCACGTCTGTAGCCATGAAATGCTTTGAAAGTCTGGTCATGGCTCACATCAACACCATTATCCCAGAAACCCTCGTCCTATTCCAATTTGTGTACCACACCTATAGATCCACAGATGATGCAATCTCTATTGCACTCCACACTGCCCTTTTACACCTGGACAAAAGGGACACCTACAGTGAGAACGCTATTCATTGACTACAGCTCAGCATTCAATACCATAGTGCCCTCAAAGCTGATCACTAAGCTAAGGACCCTGTGACTGAACACCTCCCTCCTCAACTGGATCCTGGACTTCCTGAAGGGTAAGGGTAACTTCAAGTTCCTTGGCTTCCACATCACTAACAAACTAACATGGTCCAAGCACACCAAGAAAGTCGTGAAGAGGGCACGACAAAACCTATTCCCCCTCAGGAGACTGAAAAGATTTGGCGTTTGTCCTCAGATCCTCAAAAGGTTTTACAGCTGCACCATCGAGACCATCCTGACGTGTTGCATCACTGCCTGGTATGGCAACTGCTCGGCCTCCGAACGCAAGGCACTACAGAGGGTAGTGCATATGGCCCAGTACATCACTGGGGCCAAGCTTCCTGCCAACCAGGACCTCTATACCAGGCGGTGTCAGAGGAAGGCCTGAAAAATGGTCAAAGACTCCAGCCACCCTAGTCAAATCAAATCAAATTTTGTTTGTCACGTACACATGGTTAGCAGATGTTAATGTGAGTGTAGCGAAATGCTTGTTCTTCTAGTTCCGACCATGCAGTAATATCTAACAAGTAATCCAGCATAACAATTTCACAACAACTACCTTATACACACAAGTGTAAAGGAATGAAGAAGAATATGTACAAAAAATATATGAATTAGTGATGGCCTGAACAGCATCGGAAAGATGCAGTAGAAAGATATAGAGTACAGTATATACATATGAGATGAGTAATGTAGGGTATGTAAACATTATATAAAGTGACATTGTTTAAAGTGGCTAGTGATACATTTATTACATCAATTTGTCCATTATTAATGTAGCTAGAGTTGAGTCAGTATGTTGGCAGCAGCCACTCAATGTTAGTGGTGGCTGTTTAACAGTCTGATGGCCTTGAGATAGAAGCTGTTTTTCAGTCTCTCGGTCCCCGCTTTGATGCAACTGTACTGACCTCGCCTTCTGGATGATAGTGGGGTGAACAGGCAGTGGCTCGGGTGGTTGTTGTCCTTGATGATCTTTTTGGCCTTCCTGTGACGTAGGGTGTGTAATATTTGTGTTGTGGAGAAATGACCAGACAGGAGACGGGAGTACAGTTAGTTTTCCTTTAGTCAAAACCCCTCGTGCTCTACAGCCCCCGGCACCATAGTGCGCATGTGCATTTCCTATTAGGTGTAGTAACGTAACACTGCCGTAATGCATTACTGCTTAGTAACAGCATAGTAACTAATATAAACAGATGTAGATCCCAGATACTGTCTGTGTGGGTGGACCATTTCAGTTTGTTCGTGATGTGTATACGGAGGAACTTTCCACCCTCTCCACTACTGTCCCGTCGATATAGATGGGGGGCTGCTCCCTCTGCTGTTTCCTAAAGTCCACCATCATCTCCTTTGTTTTGTTGACATTGAGTGTGGGGTTATTTTTCTGACACCACACTCCGAGGGCCCTTACCTCCTCCCTGTAGGCCGTCTCGTCGTTGTTGGTAATCAAGCCTACCACTGAAGTGTCGTCTGCAAACTTGATGATTGAGTTGGAGACGTGCATGGCCACGCAGTCGTTGGTGAACAGGGAGTACAGGAGAGGGCTGAGAACGCACCCTTGTGGGGCCCCAGTGTTGAGGATCAACGGGGTGGAGATGTTGTTACCTGCCCTCACCACCTGGGGGTGACTCGTCAGGAAGTCCAGGACCCAGTTACACAGGGCGGGGTCAAAACCCAGGGTCTCGAGCTTAATGACGAGTTTGGAGGGTCCTATGGTGTTAAATGCTGAGCTGTAGTCGATGAACAGCATTCTTCCATAGGTATTCATCTTGTCCAGATGGGTTAGTGCAGTGTGCAGTGTGATTGCGTCATCTGTGGACCTATTGGGGCGGTAAGCAAATTGGAGTGGGTATAGGGTGTCAGGTAGGTTGGAGGTGATATGGTCCTTGACTAGTCTCTCAAAGCACTTCATGACAACGGAAGTGAGTACTACGGGGCGGTAGTCATTTAGCTCAGTTACCTTAGCTTTCTTGGGAACAGGAACAATGGTGGCCCTCTTGAAGCAAGTGGGAACAGCAGACTGGGATAAGGATTGATTGAATATGTCCGTAAACACACCAGCCAGCTGGTCCGCGCAATGTCTTGAGGACGTGGCTGGGGATGCCGTCTGGGCCTGCAGCCTTGCGAGGGTTAACACGTTGAAATGTTTTACTCACGTTGGCTGCTGTGAAGGAGAGCCCTCAGGTTTTGGTAGAGGGCTGTGTCAGTGGCACTGTATTTTACTCAAAACGAGCAAAGAAGTTGTTTAGTCTGTCTGGGAGCAAGACATCGTGGTCCGCGACAGGGCTGGTTTTTCTTTTGTAGTCCGTGATTGACTGTAGACTCTGCCACATACCTCTAATGTCTGAGCCATTGAATTGTGACTCTACTTTGTCTCTAAACTGACACTTAGCTTGTTTGATTGGCTTGCGGAGGCAATAGCTACACTGTTTGTATTCAGTCATGTTTCCGGTCACCTTGCCCTGATTAAAAGCAGTGGTTCGCGCTTTCAGTTTTGAGCGAATGCTGCCATCAATCCACGGTTTCTGGTTGGGGAATGTTTTAATAGATGCACTTGCTAATAAACTCGCTCACCGAATCAGCGTATTTATCAATGTTGTTGTTCGACGCTATGCAGAATATATCCCAGTCCACGTGATCGAAGCAATCTTGAGGCATCGAATCCGATTGGTCGGACCAGCGTTGAACAGACCTGAGCATGGGTGCTTCCTGTTTTAGTTTCTGTCTATAGGTGTCACGTTCTGACCATAGTTCTTTTGTGTTTTCTTTGTTTCAGTGCTGGTCAGGACGTGAACTGAGTGGGCATTCTATGTTTTGTGTTTCTATGTTGGGTTTGTTGTTTGGCCTGATATGGTTCTCAATCAGAGGCAGGTGTTTGTCATTGTCTCTGATTGGGAACCATATTTAGGTAGCCTGCTTTGGGTTGGGTTTTGTGGGTGGTTGTTTCCTGTCTTTGTGTTCTCTGCACCAGGTAGGACTGTTTCGGGTTTTGCCACGTTTATTGTTTTGTAATTGTGTTCATGTTGAGTTTCTCATATTAAAAACCATGGACACTTACCGCGCCGCATCTTGGTCCGATACTCGCTTCTCCTCAGAAGAAGAAGAGGAGGAGGAAAACCCTTACAGAACCACCCACCACAACAGGACCAAGCAGCGTGGTGACAGGCAGCGGCAGCAGGAGCAGCGCAAGGAGGAATGGACATGGGAGGACAAGTTGGACGGAAAAGGACCCTGGGCACAGCCAGGAAAATATTGCCGCCCCAAAGAAGAGCTGGAGGCAGCGAAGGCGGAGAGGCGCTGGTATGAGGAGGCAGCACGGCAGCGCGGATGGAAGGCCGATAGTCAGCCCCAAAAATCTCTTGGGGGGTGGCACACAGGGAGTGTGGCGAAGCCAGGTAGGAGACCTGCGCCAACTTCCTATGCTTACCGGAGGGCGAGAGAGACCGGGCAGGCACCGTGTTATGCTGTGGAGCTCACGGTGTCCCCAGTGCGGGTGCATAGCCCGGTGCGGTACATACCAGCTCCTCATATCGGCCGGGCTAGAGTGGGCATCGAGTCAGGTGCCATGAAGCCGGCTCTACGCATCTGGTCTCCAGTGCGTCTCCTTGGGCCGGCGTACATGGCACCAGCCTTATGCATGGTGTCCCCGGTTCGCCTGCACAGCCCAGTGCGGGCTATTCCACCTCGTCGCAACGACAGGGTGACCGGGAGCACTCAACCAGGTAAGGTTGGGCAGGCTCGGTGCTCAAGAGCTCCAGTGCGCCTGCACGGTCCGGTCTATCCAGTGCCACCTCCATGCACCAGCCCTCCGGTGGCAGCCCCCCGCACCAGGCTGTCTCTCTGTCTCAGCCCTACAGGTGCTCCCGTCTGTCCAGAGCTGCTAGAGTCTCCCGTCTGTCCAGAGTTGCTAGAGTCTCCCGTCTGTCCAGAGCTGCTAGAGTCTCCCGTCTGTCATGAGCCGCCAGAGCCGCCAGTCTGCAAGGAGCCGCCAGGGCCACCAGTCTGCAGGGAGCCGCCAGAGCCGGCAGTCTACAAGGAGTTTCTCATATTAAAAACCATGGACACTTAGCACGCCGCATCTTGGTCCGATCCTCGCTTCTCCTCAGAAGAAGAAGAGGAGGAGGAAAACCCTTACAATAGGCTAGGAGCAACAAAATGGAGTTGTGGTCAGCTTTTCCGAAAGGAGGGCGGGGGAGAATCTTATATGTGTCGTGGAAGTTAGAATAAAAATGATCCAGGGTTTTGCCAGCCCAGGTCGTGCAATATATAAGCTGAACAGTCACAGACTGTTCTCTCTGCTACCGCACGGCAAGTGGTACCGGAGCACCCAGTCTAGGTCCAAGAGGCTTCTAAACAGCTTCTAACCCCAAACAGCTTCTACCCCCAAGCCATAAGACTCCTGAACATCTAATCAAATGGCTACCCAGACTATTTGTATTGAACCCCCCACTCCCCTTCTACGCTGCTGATACTCTCGGTTATTATCTATGTTTAGTCACTTTAATAACTCTACCTACATGTACATACTACCTCAATTACCTCGACACCGGTACATTGACTCTGTACCGGAACCCGCTGTATATAACCCCGCTATTGTTATTTACTGCTGCTCTTTAATTATTTGTTATTCTTATATATTTTTTTTGTATTTTCTTAAAACGGCATTGTTGGCTAAGGGCTTGTAAGTAAGTATTTCACTGTAAGGTCTACACTTGTTGTATTCGGCGCATGTGACAAATGAAATGTGATTTGATTTGATACCTTAACGAAAAAGTTACAGGTGTGGATCAGAAAACCAGTCAGTATCTGGTGAGACCACTATTTGCCTCATGCATTGCGACACATCTCCTTGATCTCATAACAATATCTCTGTGCATTCAAATTGACATTGATAAAATGCGTTTGTGTTCCTTCTCCATAGCTTATGCCTGCCCATACCATAACCCCACCGCCACCATGGGGCACTGTTTACAATGTTGACATCAGCAAACCGCTCGCCCACAGGACGCCATAGACGTGGTCTGCGGTTGTGAGGCCAGTTGGACGTACTGCCAAATTCCAATGACGTTGGAGGCGGCTTATGGTAGAGAAATTAATATTAAATTCTCTGGAAACAACTCTGGTGGAGACTCCTGCAGTCAGCATGCCAAATGCATGCTCCTTCAAAACTTTAGACATCTGGGGCATTGTGTTGTGTCACAATACTGCACATTTTATGCCCTTTTATTGTTCCCAGCACAAGGTGCACCTGTGTAATGATAATGCTGTTTAATCAGCTTCATGATATGCCACACCTTTCAGGTGGATGGATTATCTTGGCAAATGAGAAATGCTCACTAACAGGGATGTAAACACATTTGTGCACAACATTTAAGGGAAATAAGCTTTTTGTGCCTATGGAACATTTCTGGGACCATTTATTTCAGCTCATGAAACATGAGACCAACACTTTACATGTTGCATTTATATTTTTGTAGTTTTGTCAGACAACACAATACCACAGATGACTCAAGTATTGAGGGAGCTTGCAATTGGCATGCTGACTACAGGAATGACCACCAGAGATGTTGCCAGAAGTCGTTTTAGAGAACTTGGCAGTACGTCCAACCAGCCTCACAACTGCAGACCAAGTGTAACCACGCCAACCCAGGACTTCCACCTCCAGCTTCTTCACCTGCGGGATCGTCTGAGACCAGCCACAAAAGGAGAGACTTTTAGGCAGTGGAGGAAACTGAAGAGTATTTATTTCTGTAATAAAGCCCTTTTGTTTGGAAAAACTCATTCTGATTGGCTGGGTCTGGCTTCCAAGTGGGTGTTCCTATACCCTCCCAGGCCCACCCATGGCTGCGCCCCTTCCCATTCCTGTGAAATCCATAAATTAGGTCCTTTTTCTTTAAATGACTGTGTCCCTATGAAGAAACTGGGGTACTTTAGGGTCACCCAGTTTCTCATTATAGTTCCTTATCGTCATGTATTTTCATAGACTACAGTATCTGGATAAGATCCCAGAAATGTTCCATACACACTGGGAAGGACTGGGACGAGCTGAGCTGAGCAGTGTTGCACGCTCACTCCAAGGCATCACTGGGAAGGACTGAGACGAGCTGAGCTGAGCAGTGTTGCACGCTCACTCCAAGGCTTCACTGGGGAGGACTGAGACGAGCTGAGCTGAGCAGTGTTGCACGCTCACTCCAAGGCATCACTGGGAAGGACTGAGACGAGCTGAGCTGAGCAGTGTTGCACGCTCACTCCAAGGCATCTCTGGGAAGGACTGAGACGAGCTGAGCTGAGCAGTGCTGCACGCTCACTCCAAGGCATCTCTGGGAAGGACTGAGACGAGCTGAGCTGAGCAGTGCTGCACGCTCACTCCAAGGTATCACTGGCAAGGACTGAGATGAGTTCAGCAGTGCTACATCCTCACTCCAAGGCATCACTGGGAAGGACTGAGACGAGCTGAGCTGAGCAGTGCTGCACGCTCACCCCAAGGCTTCACTGGGGAGGACTGAGATGAGCTGAGCAGTGCTACAACCTCACTCCAAGGCATCACTGGGAAGGACTGAGACGAGCTGAGTAGTGTGTCATAGAATTCTTATAATCAAAAGGAGAGACTTTAAGATTTCTTCAAAGCAATCAAACTTTACTATTTAATTACTGCAGTAATGGAGCTTGTCAAAGACCCACCTGTAGTTGATTCGTTGAGTGCCCAACGACCAGATTTGAGCCACAGCATTTTATAGCAAAGTACATCTTCCTGACTGTTCATGACAAACAACAGATGTATGGAATAGGTCAAAAGGTTAGGATTTGTATGAAAGATACTAATAATTCACAGCAGACAGTATCTGCTGTAAAAAAAACGGTTCTTATTGTGTAGAAACCAGGGTCTGGCCCCCAAAACAAAGTTCCTCTCATCATTATCCATACCGGAGCCATCTCCACCCTGGTACCTCCTGGCACACAACCACCTACTCATTCTATGGAATGCGAGCTCTAAGAGAAGACAAGACCATCATAAATCAGTTGCTAGAGTTAAATCTCTGAATCTCCTCTCAGTTCACAAAGAGTTCTAAGAACCCTATTTTGTTGCATAAAACAACCATTTGATGCAATAACAGTAGATAATCTTGTCATTTCTCCACGGTATGTGCTGCCAGCTCACTCCAAGACATCACTGGGAAGAACTGAGACAAGCTGAGCTGAGCAGTGCTGCACGCTCACCCCAAGGCATCCCTTCCATTTCCTATACCAGTCAACACTCAGAGATCTCGGACAAGTTTCCTTCCCCCAAAAAGTGGCTCATTTAATTTATGTGAACTTGTTGGCAAGGAGCTTTTGTTTGCATCCCTGCATCCATAATTAGGGAATTGGAAGACAGAGGAAGGCAGAGGAAGCTTGCTGTCCTTGGAGAGACATCCCATCCCACTCACATCCACCCAAAACTGTTTTGAAAAGTCCCCCACCCTTCCCCTAGAAGTTAAACTAGCGTTGTTAACTAAAACTATACTGTATTGGTCTGGTTTCTTAACCCGGGCCAAACAGAAAATAGGATGATGTAAAGTACAGTATGCTGTAACGTTAGCTGTAATGTAATGCAATGGTGGCAATCTCTCTCATTCAGTTGGGACTGAGGCCTAAACACTAAATGACATCTACAGGAAATATGTATTATGTAATATAGATTCAGCTCAACTAAGGCCGATTTTAGATAGTAAATCATGTGAGAAACTTTGACATTAGAGTGAACTTACCCTTTAACCTTAACAGGATTGGTGTCCCTAATACTGGGACAGTTGTTTCTCAATATGCGATAATGTAACTAGAATGATGTTGTAAACAACAGCCAACTTTCCGGGACATAGACATGTCTTATATGAGCAGAAACCTTAAATTATTGTTAATCTAACTGCAGTGTCCAATTTACAGTAGCTATTACAGCAGAAAAAGACCATGCCATTGTTTGAGGATAGTGCACAACAACAAAACTTATCACGGCAACTGGTTTGATACATTCACCTCTGAAGGTAAATAATGTACTTACATTCAGTAATCTTGCTCTGATTTGTCATCCTGAGGGTCCCAGAGATAAAATGGAGTGTTGTTTTGCTTGAAAAAAATATGTTTTTATGTTCAAATGTAGGAACTGGGTTCTACAGTTTGACCCCAATGCTCTCTCTAGCTACACACACACCCCGCCTAGCCCTGTGTGAAGGTTAGTGTGTTCTCTGTAAGGAAGCTAATGATCCATCATGTATGACATTCCTGGGAGTGTGTAAACTTAAACAATTGTATTACCATAGCATTGTTGTATGTTCTCTATAGTTATATACTTGAAAATGTATACATTGACCAATTCGGCACATTTGTGCAAACTCCTGGCAGACTTGATACAACATATTGCGTAGTGATGAAATTCTTCACTGGATCAGTCTGAAACATTGCACACACTGCTCCCATCTTGTGGACAACATCTAAATTACACCTAGAATACTACATCACTGTCTGGCCTTTCTATTGCATTGAAAAGATGATGTAACAAAACAAATTGAAAACATGTTTTTTTGTTTGTATTATCTTTTACCAGATCGAATGTGTTATATTCTCCTACATTAATTTCACATTTCCACAAACTTCGAAGTGTTTAGTTTGAAATAGTCCAGTCAGCTGATCTTCTGAAAGAGCTGCAAAATCTGGACCCCCACAAATCAGCCGGGCCTGACAATCTGGACCCTTTCTTTCTAAAAATTATCTGCAGAAATTGTTGCAACCCCTATTACTAGCCTGTTCAACCTCTCTTTCGTGTCGTCTGAGATTCCCAAATATTGGAAAGCAGCTGCGGTCACCCCCCTCTTCAAAGGGTGGGACACTCGACCAAAACTGCTACAGACCTATATTTATTCTACCCTGCCTTTCTAAGGTCTTCGAAAGCCAAGTTAACAAACAGATTACCGACCATTTCGGATCCCACTGTACCTTCTCCGCTGTGCAATCTGGTTTCAGAGCTGGTCATGGGTGCACCTCAGCCACGCTAAAGGTTCTAAACGATATCTTAACCGCCATCAATAAGAAACAATACTGTGCAGCCGTATTCATTGACCTGGCCAAGGCTTTCAACTCTGTCAATCACCACATCCTCATCGGCAGACTCAACAGCCTTGGTTTCTCAAATGATTGCCTCGCCTGGTTCACCAACTACTTCTCCGACAGAGTTCACTGTGTCAAAAAATGAAAATAAAAATAAACATAAAAATGTGTTTAACAACCCTCCAGATGAGCTTCAATGCCATACAACTCTCTTTCCGTGGCCTCCAACTGCTCTTACAAACAAGTAAAACTAAATGCATGCTCTTCAACCGATCGCTGCCTGCAGCTGCCCGCCCGTCCAGCATCACTACTCTGGACGGTTCTGAATTAGAATATGTGGACAACTACAAATACCTAGGTGTCTGGTTAGACTGTAAACTCTCCTTCCAGACTCACATAAAACATCTCCAATCCAAAGTTAAATCTAGAATTGGCTTCCTATTTCGCAACAAAGCATCCTTCACTCATGCTGCCAAACATACCCTTGTAAAACTGACCATCCTACCAATCCTCGACATTGGCGATGTCATTTACAAAATAGCCTCCAACACCCTACTCAACAAATTGGATGCAGTCTATCACAGTGCCACCCGTTTTGTCACCAAAGCCCCATGTACTACCCACCACTATGACCTGTACGCTCTCGTTGGCTGGCACTCGCTTCATACTCGTCACCAAACCCACTGGCTCCAAGTCATCTACAAGACCCTGCTAGGTAAAGTCCCGCCTTATCTCTGCATGCTAGCACGCATTCCAACAGGTATATCTCACTTGTCACCGCCAAAGCCAATTCCTCCTTTGACCGCCTCTCCTTCCAGTTCTCTGCTGCCAATGACTGGAACGAACTACAAAAATCTCTGAAACTGGAAACAGTTATCTCCCTCACTAGCTTTAAGCACCAGCTGTCAGAGCAGCTCACAGATAACTGCACCTGTAAATAGCCCATCTATAAATTGTCCAAACAACTACCTCTTCCCCTACTGTATGTATTTATGTTGCTCCTTTGCACCCCAGTATTTCTACTTTGCACACTCATCTACTGTCAAATCTACCATTCCAGTGTTTTAATTGCTATATTATATTTACTTCGCCACCATGGCCTATATATTGCCTTTACCTCCCTTATCTCACCTCATTTGCTCACATTGTATATAGACTTATTTTTCTACTGTATTATTGACTGTATGTTTGTTTTACTCCATGTGTAACACTGTGTTGTTATATGTGTCGAACTGCTTTGCTTTATCTTGGCCAGGTCGCAGTTGTAAATGAGAACTTGTTCTCAACTTGCCTACCTGGTTAAATAAAGGTGAAATAAAAATAAAATAAAATAAAAATAGTATGAAAGAATATGCATATCCTTGCTTCAGGTCCTGAGCTACAGGCAGTTAGATTTGGGTATTTTAGCCGGAAATTGAAAAAAAAGGATCCTGATTCTTAATTGGGCTGCCTGCCCAATCTGATTGAACAGTGTTGCTCATACTCAACCCCAATGTTATGCCACCGGGGGGCAATGCATGTCACATCTTGTCACGTTTACTCCTGCTCCCCCTCTCTGGCACTCATTACTTATTATTACGCACACCTGCCACCATCATTATGCACACCTGCGCCTCATGAGACTCACCTGGACTCCATCACTTCTGATTATCTCCCCTATATCTGTTATTCCCTTTGGTTGTGTCCCCAGGCAGTATTAGTTATCTTCCTCATGTCCAGATGCTAAAATCTTGTTTTGTGTTGTTCTAGTTATTCTTAAATTCACCCCCTGTACTTGCTTCCTAACTCCCAGTGTCTGTGTTACACATGTAGTATTTGTATGTATTATTTGACCCTCTTTACTGCATACAGTGAGCTTCAAACAGTGGTTCCCTATGGCTGACACCTTGGAAACTCCACTGTTACATCATGGGGTGGTGTTTCGAAAACACATTGTGAGGAAAGCGTTCTTGTGAAACATCTACATACAGAGTGGTCGATATCTTGTCCCTCACCCAAAAAGATAGTTCAAAACAAACACACATGGAGGCCAGTGGACTTTCCCATCCACTCTGGTTAAATAGTAGACCCACATTCCTTCAATAATGTCTCTTTGGTGTTCACTCTATATAGCTGAATAGACACACTTCCAAAATGGCTCCAGATATCAAGATGTATTTCTGCTTTCAGCTTGTTCTTGCACTAACAGGTAAATATCTCGCTGTGCAATTTTTCCATTAGAGAGGAGACAAATGTTTTTATTTAAGCTTTATTTAACTAGGCAAGTCAGTTAAGAACAAATTCTTATTTACAATGACAGCCTACCGGGGAACAGTGGGTTAACTGCCTAGTTCAGGGGCAGAATGACAGATTTTTACCTTGTCAGCTCGGGGATTCGATCCAGCAACCTTTCGGCTCTAGGCCGAACTACTAGGCTACAGTACCTGCTGACTAAGGGGAGACCGAGGCTCAGGGGCCTCATTTATAAACATTTACATACAAAATATACCCCAAAATGTGCATGTACCAGTTTTCACACAAAAGTTAGAATTTATAAAAACTGAACTTGACTTGAAAATGTGCTCACCTTCCAGCAAACTTTAGACTGTGTATGCACTTTCTAGTGGTTGAAGTTTTGCATTGCAAGCAGGCAAGTAGATTAGTATGTTGTGCATGTGGGAAATATACTGGACATGCTTGTTCATAAAAATAAACAGGTTAATAATTTGCTGTTAGTGAGTAGAGAGAAAATCTATTTAATTTATCTTTGCATTTTAAAATAATTAGAAATAGGCATATATTTTATAGGCTATTATTTATTTAATTTACATGATCACTGCATAATAAATTCCTCACCGTTTCTGTGATGGTTTCATACTCACCAGGTTGCTAGCACATAGACCTAGAACAAGTACCGTATACTATTTGTCCCATATCTCGTTTAATTGCACCCACTTCATAGTATTAAATAGACAAGCTATTTTGCTCTAAACCATCTGATCCAGAGCTCAGATCCAGAGCACAGTTTATTAACTGTGGCACAGATGGTTGTAGGTTACTTCTGTAGTTTTCGTCTGAATACTGTAATTTCACATTTCTCTAGTAGACAATATTGCGTTTATACACATAATACATATTTTCAGAACCATTGCAGAATAAATTCTTAAACCTTTTTGGCCATGATGGGTTCATATTCCCGAAGTAGCCACAGACTACAAACAATTACCATGCGCATCTCTCATTTAACTGGGCCAATTAGATACGCTATTAATTCAAGTATTTTGCTCTATGCACAGAAAGGAAGCTGGTTTATAACATACAGTAGAATGTATTTAACAGGTGAATAGACGTATGACATTTTGCATTGAAGTGTGTAAGTTATGGCCATCACTGTGAGTAGACAATGTTCTAGAATTCACGCAGTGCAGCAGCGTAGGTTGCTGTTAAGAAACACTTAGCTAGCAATCGCTGCAAACGTAGATAGATGGCTAGCCAACAAGAAAGAGTGGCAAAACAGAGCCTCCACACAACGTGGTTTACAAGCTGCAAAGGCAAGTCTGCATGCTGGACATCAGGTGTAGCCAGAGCAGCTTGTCCCCACATGGAACTCTGAGTTGGTAGATCATTTGAATATCCAAGTTCATGCGCATCTCATTGGCTGAGCTGGCAAATTCAGCTGTTTTTAACCAGTAAGCCCACACCATTCTGTTTTTTCCTTACATGCCAAACAAGGGCACAGACTAAGAGAATATCCATCTTTTTAACATCTTTGAGCACTTCAATTTATTTTCCTGATGTTGACAGTAGAGAATTCTTTACAAAGGTTAACTTGCTAAATCCTGAACCCGCTGTAATCAATGTTTGCCATGGTTGTGAACATGGCTTTGGGTCTGACAATCAAAATGACGTTTAGATGGGTTACCATGCCAAACTAAATTTGTAACTGATGTTTTTTGGTCAGGCACAGGAATAGGATCTGCCCTGCCAGGTAAGAGCCACAGTGGAGGGAAGAACAACCCAGTGCTGCAGTATGTCGTGAACAACTCACTGAGAGAACATCCTGTCATGACCAAACTCAGACTGGTAAGGCTGGGCGGGGCCAGGGTTAGGGTTGAGGTTGAGGCTAGTGTTAGGGTTGAACTGGGATGAGGGCATGAAACTAGGGCTAGGGTTGGACTGGTAAGACGGGACTGGGTTAGAGCCAGAGTTAGGGTTGAGGTTGAGGCTAGTGTTAGGGTTGAACCGGGATGAGGACATGAAACTAGGGCTAGGGTTGGACTGGTAAGACGGGACTGGGTTAGAGCCAGGGTTAGGGTTGAGGTTGAGGCTAGTGTTAGGGTTGAACCGGGATGAGGACAATAAACTAGGGCTAGGGTTGGAATGGTAAGACTGGGGAGAACCAGGGTGTTAATGAGATGAAAAGCAGGAATGTACTGTACATACAAACCAGATAGATACAGAGAGATTCTGGTTTTCTACAGTATCATGACAGTTAAATAGGCTACTATAACCACTAGAGGTCAGCACAGTACTATACAAACACTGTGCTGAAGCTGCAATACAGCGTAATTACATTGTTTGATTAGATTATGTCATAAAAAAGTAATGTGTTTTTGTATATGTTTGAAATTCAATGTTGTGTTAAACGCTCTATAACAAAGCTTTCTTAGTGTCCAACAAGCTTTCCCAACCCTTAACCTTGTTCTGAACACCTCCTTAACAAAGGTCATGTTTGGCAAGACTGTACACTGTCCTTCTCTCAGCACAAAGCAAAGCTGCAGGCTAAAGTTAAATCTAGACTTTGTTTCCTCTATCGTGATCGCCCCTCTTTCACCCAAACTGCCAAACTAACCCTAATTCAGATGACCATCCTACCCAGGCTAGATTATGGAGATGTAATTTATAGATCGGCAGGTAAGGGTGCTCTCGCTAGATGTTCTTCACCATTCGGCCATCAGATGTGCCACCAATGCTCCTTATAGGACACATCACTGCACTCTATACTCCTCTGTAAACTGGTCATCTCTGTATACCCGTCGCAAGACCCACTGGTTGATGCTTATTTATAAAACCTTCTACTGCAGCCCTCATCCACCACATACAACACCCATTCTGCCAGTTACATTCCGTTAAAGGTCCCCAAAGCACACAATGCCTGGGTCACTCGTCTTTCAGTTCGCTGCAGCTAGCGACTGGAACGAGCTGCAACAAACACTCAACTAGACAGTTCTATCTCAATCTCTTCATTCAAAGACTCAATCATGGACACTCTTACTGACAGTTGTGGCTGCTTTGTGTGATGTATTGTTGTCTTTACCTTCTTGCCCTTTGTGCTGTTGTCTGTGCCAAATAATGTTTGTACCATGTTGTGTGTTGCTACTATGTTGTTGTCATGTTGTTTTGCTACTATGCTGTGTTGTCATGTGTTGCTGCCTTCCTATGTTGTTGTCTTAGGTCTCTCTTTATGCAGTGTTGTGTTGTCTCTCTTGTCGTGATGTGTGTTTTGTCCTATATTTAAAAAAAATAAAACAAAATAAAACATTAATCCCATCCCCCGTCCCCGCAGGAGGCCTTTTGCCTTTTGATAGGCCATCATTGAATTTGTTCTTAACTGATTTACCTAGTTAAATAAAGGTTAAATAAAATAAATACAATTAAAATCCTCCTTCCTTCATGTTGCAGAAAACCCTTGAGGACCCATGGAGCATCATGCTGGTTGCTAGTGAACAAGCACAACTGATGGCAAATCTGGCCAAACTGATCAATGCCAGCAAAACCATTGAAATTGGTATGTAATGATAAAAACTTTTAATGTTACTATATTATTTGTAACATATTTCATTGTGCCAATCTTTTCAACATTCACAAATTCTGAATGAACTGCCCTCATTATAATATCAGAAGAGACTAATATTAATATTTTCCTCTCTCCAGGGATGTACACAGGGTACAACACCCTGAACATGGCGTTGGTTGTACCAGAGAGTGGTCAAGTGGTAGCATGTGAAATAGACGACGAATACGTGAACATTGCTAAACCTTTCTTTAAAGAGGTCAGATTAACATGCCGCTAATCATTCAGCTAGTTTACTTGCTCCAATATTCCTCTAGACAGGAATTAGATCTGTTTGTCCAGTATTCAACCCCAATACAACATCTAAGCCCATTCAACCTGTTGGAATTCAGAAACATTGATTGTCTCCCCAAAAGCTTCAATACAGAATATTCAGTATCTAACATCTGTCAGTTAGACTTCACAAAGTGCTGTGGGTGGAGTAGTGAGGCCGTCTGCTCAGAAGAATGTGTCAACGAAAGGTGCAAAGCCTAGCACTATAATGAACTTAATGCCCCCCTCCAAACCCCAACAGTAGAAATACTACTGTACACAACACAGTTCAACCATTGTGACAGAAAATGGTTGGTATTGTCTGCTTCAAACAATCTAAACTCGAAATCAAGTCAAAATGTAACATTGAAACATCTAAATGGACTTTACAGTAAAGATGCCTTGACAATGAAAGACATGTACCTAACTACCTTTTTCTTCTCTAGGCCGGAGTCGAGGATAAAATTACTGTCCATCTTCAAATGTGTATAAAAACACTGGGTAGGTGACTGATTTTAAAGAACCCAAACACGATTCCGTTGTGAAACGGTTCAATTCTTTTTAATGTGATCTTTTGTTTGTCCTAGATGAGTTGATAGCTGCTGGGGAAGCTGGAACCTATGACTTTGTGTTCATCGATGCGGATAAAAGGAACTATGACAGATATTACGAGAAGTCTCTTGAGCTTGTGAGACAAGGGGGCATCATTGCCATCGATAATGTGAGTAGCCTATGCCCAAACTTTTATTCCTACAAGCGAGTCGTGATTTTGAATATGATTTGAATAATGCCAGCATGCAATCGATTTGATCTAACAAGCTAACTAAGGTAAAGATGCATGAAAAGATAGGCCTCCCGGGTGGCGCAGTGGTTAAGGGCGCTGTACTGCAGCGCCAGCTGTGCCATCAGAGTCCCTGGGTTCGCGCCCAGGCTCTGTCGTAACCGGCCGCGACCGGGAGGTCCGTGGGCGACGCACAATTGGCCTAGCGTCGCCCGGGTTAGGGAGGGCTTGGTCGGTAGGGGTGTCCTTGTCTCATCGCGCACCAGCGACTCCTGTGGCGGGCTGGACGCAGTGTGCGCTAACCAAGGTGGCCAGGTGCACGGTGTTTCCTGCGGCTGGCTTCCGGGTTGGATGCGCGCTGTGTTAAGAAGCAGTGCGGCTTGGGTTGTGTATCGGAGGACGCATGATTTTCAACCTTCGTCTCTCCCGAGCCCGTACGGGAGTTGTAGCGATTAGACAATTGGATACCATGAAATTGGGGAGAAAAAGGGGTAAAATAAATTAAAAAAAATAAGATAGGCCTACATAGACCATGGTGGCGAAGTAATTACAATATAGCAATTAAACACTGGAATGGTAGGATGTACAGAGGATTAATGTGCAAGTAGAGATACTGGGGTGCAAAGGAGCAAGATAAATAAATAAATACAGTATTTGGATGAGGTAGATTAGATGGGCTAATTACAGATGAGCTATGTACAGGTGCAGTGCTCTGACAGCTGGTGTTTAAAGCTAGTGAGGGAGGTAAGAGTCTCCAGCTTCAGAGATTTTTGCAGTTCATTCCAGTCATTGGCAGTAGAGAACTGGAAGGAGAGGGGGAATTGGCTTTGAGGGTGACAAGTGAGATATACCTGCTGGAGCGCGTGCTACGGGTGGGTGCTGCTATGGTGACCAGTGAGCTGAGATAAGGTGGGGCTTTACCTAGCAGAGACTTGTAGATGACCTGGAGCCAGTGAGTTTGGCGACGAGTATGAAGCGATGGCCAGCCAACGAGAACATACAGGTCGCAGTGGTGGGTAATATATGGGGCTTTGGTGACAAAACTGATGGCACTGTGATAAACTGCATCCAATTTGTTGAGTAGAGTGTTGGAGGCTATTTTATAGATGACATCGCCAAAGTTGAGGATCGGTAGGATAGTCAGTTTTACGAGGGTATGTTTGGCTGCATGAGTGAAAGATGCTTTGTTGTGAAATAGGAAGTCAATTCTAGATTTAATTTTGTATTGGAGATGCTTAATGTGAGTCTGGAAGGAGAGTTTACTGTCTAGCCAGACACCTAGGTATTTGTAGTTGTCCACATATTCAGAACTAAGTCAGAACTGTCCAGAGTAGTGATGCTGAACGGGTGGGCAGGTGCGGGCAGTGATCGGTTGAAGAGCATGCACTTAGTTTTACTTGCATTTAAGAGCAGTTGGAGGCCACGGAAGGGGAGTTGTATGGCATTGAAGCTTGTCTGGAGGTTAGTTAACACAGTGTCCAAAGAAGGGCCAGAAGTATACAGAATGGTGTCGTCTGCGTAGAGGTGGATCAGAGAATCACCAGCAGTGAGAGCGACATCATTGATGTATACAGAGAAGAGAGTCGGCCTGAGAATTGAAACCTGTGGCACCCCCATAGAGACTGCAAGAGTTCCGGACAACAGGCCCTCTGATTTGACACACTGGACTCTGTCAGAGAAGTAGTTGGTGAACCAGGCGAGGCAGTCATTTGAGAAACCAAGGCTGTCGAGTCTGCCAATAAGAATGTGGTGATTGACAGAGTCGAAAGCCTTGGCCAGGTCGATGAATACGGCTGCACAGTAATGTCTCTTATCGATGGCGGTTATGATATCGTTTAGGACCTTGAGCATGGCTGAGGTGCACCCATGACCAGCTCTGAAACCAGATTGCATAGCGGAGAAGGTACGGTGGGATTCGAAGTGGTCGGTAATGTGTTTGTTGACTTGGCTTTCGAAGACCTTAGAAAGGCAGGGTAGGATAGATATAGGTCTGTAGCAGATTGGGTCTAGAGTGTCTCCCCCTTTGAAGAGGGGGATGACCGCGGCAGCTTTCCAATCTTTGGGAAACCTATCACCTCTGTCCTCAGTCTGAGCCTCTCTCCTCACCTGTCTCCCACTTCACTTCACTCCTCTAATCTGTCTATCTGAAATCCTCTTCCTTCACCTGTCTATCACCTGTCTATCTAATTACCTTTCCTTGACATGTTTATCACCTGTCTATCTAATTACACTTCCTTGACCTGTCTTTCTGACCTTCTGACCACAGGACACCTCACCTGTATCTCTGATCCCCCCCACCTTCTCCCCCACCTTCTCCCCCCAGGTACTCTGGAGTGGTAAAGTGGTGGACCCTGCTCCTGATGACCTGACCTCCCAGGCTCTGGACAAGCTCAACAAGAAACTCCACACAGACCAGAGGATTGATCTGAGCATGCTCACTGTGGGTGACGGACTCACCCTGGCTATCAAACGCTAACGATAACCCATGCTAACTCATACTAACACGTGATTACAAATGCTTAACCCATACTTACTCCAAACCCGCTGTGATTTATTGGGGATTTATTGGAGAAGTGGTAAACATGAAGGGCTGGAATAAATAGATGCTATTTTCAACAAGTACTGTATGTGTACGAGTGAGATTCACTTTTTACTTGAAATTCGAAAGCATATCAACCTCTGTCTCAGTGAGAGCTAAATAACTACCTTTTACTCACAGAGATTTCTTTTTTTCAGGGTGTGACTAAAATATTTTTTTATTAGATTTAAATTGAGTACAGGCTTAACTGAATGACAACAGAATACCATATGGTAGTTTTGGGGTAGGCCTCGTCTCAGAGGAATGCTCCACCAGAACCAGATGCTGATAACAGATTGCCCTATGCTGGACAGCTGGCATCGAAACCCTCCATCTGGGAGAAGAGGGATCTGATGACAGGTCTCCAGGTTACATGCTGGTGGAGAGGTGGGAGGTCTTTGGAAGACTTTTGCTCCAAAATATCAAGTGAGACACAAGGGTTGACATACTCCCCTGGATTTATGCCCATTGGTTGACAGAAAGGGAAGTAATTATTGCACGAGTGAGCCCATAGGTTAATCAGCAGGTATGGTGGAAATGCATTAGTGTGCCATGCTCATTGGCGGAAGTTAAATAGGTGAAGGACATTCCACCCACTTGCTAATGGTAAAGAGGAAGAGAGACGTGAGGCTATTGTCACGACCTGACCTTAGAGATCCTTATTTATTCTCTATGTTTGGTTAGGTCAAGGTGACTCGGGTGGGAAAATCTATGTTTTCTATTTCTTTGTTGTTTTGCAGAGTGGGGTTCCCAATCAAAGGCAGCTGTCTATCGTTGGCTCTGATTGGGGATCATATATAAGTTGAGATTTTCCGTTTGGGTTTTGTGGGGTGTCATTTTCTGTTTAGTGTCTATGCCTGACAGAACTGTTTGCTTTCTGGGGATTTGTTATTTTTGTTTGAGTGTTTCTTGAAAATAAATACCATGAACACTTTCCACGCTGCGCTTTGGTCCACTCTTCCTTCCACCGATGAGAGCCGTTACAGCTATCCTGATGAGGTGTCAATAAATACACTAACATACAAATACCTGCTATGCTGACTAGTGAGATAGGAAGTAAGCAATGTGAGTTATAGAGTTTACAAGGTGAATGAAATGACGATCCATTCAGACCAGCCTTACTGACTGAACTTTTCTAACTACATTTCAATCGAGAGAGTGTGTGTGTGTGTGCGTGTGTGTACATGCGTTTGTGCCAGAAACATTTGTGCAAAAAACATGTTGACTCAATCTACTTCTAGAGAAACGTCAATGACATCTTCTCTTTCATGTTGACAAAACGGTATGTCAAATCAAATCAAATCAAATCAAATCAAATTTTATTTGTCACATACACATGGTTAGCAGATGTTAATGCGAGTGTAGCGAAATGCTTGTGCTTCTAGTTCCGACAATGCAGTAATAACAAGTAATCTAACTAACAATTCCAAAACTACTGTCTTGTACACAGTGTAAGGGGATAAAGAATATGTACATAAGGATATATGAATGAGTGATGGTACAGAGCAGCATAGGCAAGATACAGTAGATGGTATCGGGTACAGTATGTACAAATGAGATGAGTATGTAAACAAAGTGGCATAGTATAGTATAAAGTGGCTAGTGATACATGTATTACATAAGGATACCGTCGATGATATAGAGTACAGTATATACGTATGCATATGAGATGAATAATGTAGGGTAAGTAACATTTATATAAGGTAGCATTGTTTAAAGTGGCTAGTGATATATTTACATCATTTCCCATCAATTCCCATTATTAAAGTGGCTGGAGTTGAGTCAGTGTCAGTGTGTTGGCAGCAGCCACTCAGTGTTAGTGGTGGCTGTTTAACAGTCTGATGGCCTTGAGATAGAAGCTGTTTTTCAGTCTCTCGGTCCCAGCTTTGATGCACCTGTACTGACCTCGCCTTCTGGATGATAGCGGGGTGAACAGGCAGTGGCTCGGGTGGTTGATGTCCTTGATGATCTTTATGGCCTTCCTGTGACATCGGGTGGTGTAGGTGTCCTGGAGGGCAGGTAGTTTGCCCCCGGTGATGCGTTGTGCAGACCTCACTACCCTCTGGAGAGCCTTACGGTTGAGGGCGGTGCAGTTGCCATACCAGGCGGTGATACAGCCCGCCAGGATGCTCTCGATTGTGCATCTGTAGAAGTTTGTGAGTGCTTTTGGTGACAAGCCGAATTTCTTCAGCCTCCTGAGGTTGAAGAGGCGCTGCTGCGCCTTCTTCACGATGCTGTCTGTGTGAGTGGACCAATTCAGTTTGTCTGTGATGTGTATGCCGAGGAACTTAAAACTTGCTACCCTCTCCACTACTGTTCCATCGATGTGGATAGGGGGGTGTTCCCTCTGCTGTTTCCTGAAGTCCACAATCATCTCCTTAGTTTTGTTGACGTTGAGTGTGAGGTTGTTTTCCTGACACCACACTCCGAGGGCCCTCACCTCCTCCCTGTAGGCCGTCTCATCGTTGTTGGTAATCAAGCCTACCACTGTTGTGTCGTCCGCAAACTTGATGATTGAGTTGGAGGCGTGCGTGGCCACGCAGTCGTGGGTGAACAGGGAGTACAGGAGAGGGCTCAGAACGCAACCTTGTGGGGCCCCAGTGTTGAGGATCAGCGGGGAGGAGATGTTGTTGCCTACCCTCACCACCTGGGGGCGGCCCGTCAGGAAGTCCAGTACCCAGTTGCACAGGGCGGGGTCGAGACCCAGGGTCTCGAGCTTGATGACGAGCTTGGAGGGTACTATGGTGTTGAATGCCGAGCTGTAGTCGATGAACAGCATTCTCACATAGGTATTCCTCTTGTCCAGATGGGTTAGGGCAGTGTGCAGTGTGGTTGAGATTGCATCGTCTGTGGACCTATTTGGGCGGTAAGCAAATTGGAGTGGGTCTAGGGTGTCAGGTAGGGTGGAGGTGATATGGTCCTTGACTAGTCTCTCAAAGCACTTCATGATGACGGATGTGAGTGCTACGGGGCGGTAGTCATTTAGCTCAGTTACCTTAGCTTTCTTGGGAACAGGAACAATGGTGGCCCTCTTGAAGCATGTGGGAACAGCAGACTGGTATAAGGATTGATTGAATATGTCCGTAAACACACCGGCCAGCTGGTCTGCGCATGCTCTGAGGGCGCGGCTGGGGATGCCATCTGGGCCTGCAGCCTTGCGAGGGTTAACACGTTTAAATGTCTTACTCACCTCGGCTGCAGTGAAGGAGAGACCGCATGTTTTCGTTGCAGGCCGTGTCAGTGGCACTGTATTGTCCTCAAAGCGGGCAAAAAAGTTATTTAGTCTGCCTGGGAGCAAGACATCCTGGTCCGTGACTGGGCTGGGTTTCTTCCTGTAGTCCGTGATTGACTGTAGACCCTGCCACATGCCTCTTGTGTCTGAGCCGTTGAATTGAGATTCTACTTTGTCTCTGTACTGGCGCTTAGCTTGTTTGATAGCCTTGCGGAGGGAATAGCTGCACTGTTTGTATTCGGTCATGTTACCAGACACCTTGCCCTGATTAAAAGCAGTGGTTCGCGCTTTCAGTTTCACACGAATGCTGCCATCCATCATGACTCTGTCATACAGGATACACTTGTATTTTTTGTTGTCCTAGGCTACCTGGCTAAAAATCTTGCTACAGCATAGCACAACAATGTATGCATTTATGGGTGGATCAGAATCACCGTTATGATCATTGACCAGTATTAGAATTAAGTAAAAACACAAGTCCAAAGCCCTATCTCCATCCATGGCTAATTTAGGAAAGGGTCCATTTTAGCTAGCTAGCCACAACAACAAGTTGTTTTGTCAATTATGTTTTGCTCTCGATGTGATGTGATAGGAGGGAAGCCAAATCCAAACTGGCTTCCCTTGACACTTTTTCTTGGTGCTCCAGGACCATTCACAGTTGAGTTCACACACCACATTGCCACAGATGTTTAAAAAAATTTGGGGAGCGTGCAATTGGTATGCTGACTGCAGGAACGTCCACCAGAGCTGTTGCCAGATAATTGAATGTTAATTTATTTACCATAAGCCGCCTCCAACATCGTTTTAGAGAATTTGGCAGTACCTCCAACAGGCCTAACAACCGCAGACCACGTGTAACCACGCCAGCCCAGGACCTCCACATCCGTTTTTTTCACCTGCAGGATCGTCTGAGACCAGCCACCCGGACAGCTGATGAAACTATGGGTTTGCACAACCAAAGACTTTCTGCACAAACTGTCAGAAACAGTCTCAGGGAAACTCATCTGCGTGCTCGTGGTCCTCACCAGGGTCTTGACCTGACTGCAGTTTGGCGTCGTAATCACTTCAGTGGTTAAATGCTCACCTTAGAAGGCCGCTGGCATGCTGGAGAAGTGTGCTCTTCACGGATAAATCCAGGTTTCAACCGTACCGGGCAGATGGCAAACAGCGTGTACTGTGTCGCGAGGGCAAGTGGTTTGCTCATGTCAACGGTGTGAACAGAGAGCCCCATGGTGGTGGTGTGGTTATGGTATGGGCAGGCATAAGCTACGGACGACAACAAACACAATTGCATTTTATTTATGGAAATTTGAATGAGATACATTGACCACATCCTGAGACCCATTATTGTGCCATTCATCACCTCATGTTTCAGCATGATAATGCATGGCCCCATGTCGCAAGGCTCTGTACACAATTTCTGGATGCTAAAAATGTCCCAGTTCTTCTATGGCCTGCATAACCACCATTGAGCATGTTTGGGATGCTCTGGATCGACTTGTACGACAGCGTGTTCCAGTTTGTGCCAATGTCCAGCAACTCCTCACAGCCATTGAAGAGGAGTGGGTCAACATTCCACAGGTCACAATCAACAGCCTGATCAACTCTATGTGAAGGAGATGTGTCATGCTGCATGAGGCAAATGGTGGTGATACCAGACACTGGTTTTCTTATCCACAGCCCTGCTTTTCTTTGAAGGTATCTGTGACAAACAGATGCATATCTGCGTTCCCAGTCATATGAAATCTATAGATTTCATATAAATCTAAGTGATTTATTTAAATTGACTGATTTCCTTCTATGAATTGTAACTCAGTAACATCTTTGAAATTGTTGCATGTTGATTTTATGTTTTAATTCAGTTTATATACACTGAGTTTACAAAACATTAGGAACACCTCTTCTTTCCATGACATAGAATGACCAGGTGAATCCAGGTGAAAGCTATGATCCCTTATTGATGTCACTTGTTAAGTTCACTTCAAACAGTGTAGATGAAGAGGAGCAGACAGGTTAAAGAAGGATTTTTAAGCCTTGAGACAAATGAGACATGGATTGTGTGTGTGCCATTCAGTGGGTGAATGGGCAAGACTTAATATTTAAGTGCCTTTCAACGGGGTATGGTAGTAGGTACCAGGCGCACCGGTTTAAGTTTGTCAAGAACTGCAACGCTGTTGGGTTTTACACGCCTAACAGTTTCCCAGACGTGTCTAGAATGGTCCACCACACAAAGGAGATTCAGACAAGTTGACAGTGACTCAACTGTGGGAAGCATTGGAATCAACATTGGCCAGCATGCCTGTGGAATGCTTTCAATACCTTGTAGAGTCCATGCCCTAATGAATTGAGTGCAACACATTACTAGGAAGGTGTTCCTCATGTTTTGTACAGTCAGTGTATCTACTGAGTGACTTTCACCTGATCTAAAAGCACTTTCTCAACACTTTGTTTGTATAGGGGGTGGGGTGAGGACAGGTAGGGGTTACATATTACAATACCTCGAAATTATAAAAATGTTGAATATGAAATGTGTTAAAATATGTGAATCACTGTGTATCCTTTTCTAACATACATCTATCAAGTGACATGAGTTAATGTAATGTTTATTTTAGTGATGATACACTATTTTACAATAAAAAAGATGTTTGCTGAGACATTGTTTAGTCACATTTTCTATTTACTAATCTCTCTCTGTAGAGATTTTCATGTCTGATCAAGAGAGTAAATATCATGTGATATCATATTCACATTATTCACTGAAATCCATCATTGATTTCTATGAGCAACCTACCGTATACTATGAGGTGTAAATGAAAGCTGTATCACTGGAACACATCCAGTCCAACCCCTTTCAGCCAGTCTGTCTCCACCAAGCCAAGCAGACCCATGCATTTTCCTCATGTAGACATTTGTAAAAAGGTGCAAGATTAATGGGCAACTCCACCCATTTTCAACCTAATTTTCACTGGTTTGGTGCTGGAGATGATGAATATGAGGTTGAAAAGTGTTTGAAATGCCCTTTAAAAGTGCTGCTTGACTGAGAAATGGAAGCAGTTAGTCTTGGCTTAGGGTCATTCTTACATGACTATTTTACACTTGCATTACTGTCTCTTATATACAGTAACATACAGTTATATTACAAGGCAGACACATTCAGCCAAACCAGATTCTGCAACCCCTTTCTATTATTTAAGCCCCTTGGATAAAACAATAGTCTGAACACCTGACAATGTATTGAAGACATATGACTTTTCATTTTGAGGTGTCATTGTAGACTGCCGACGTTTCGAAGTGAAACTCCTATGCGTCAATGCTGTCTGAGACAAAACGATGAGGGAGAAAGAGAGACGGAGAGAGAGAGAACACAGGTGAGGACGCAAGCGTTGGCAGACAGTCAAGCCTACAGCTGATGCTATACATTTTCAGCACTAGACAGTTCCATTCTTCAGCGTGAGCAGACAGAGGGGGTATAAAAAGGTAGGAGCCGCGCTGCTTAGCCTGCACACTGACACTGCATAGTTTACTGAGGCAATATGAGCCACAGAATGGACTATCATTCGGGTTCTCCGCATAGGGAAGCTCAAGCTGAGTATTGCTGCTATCAACCCAAACTGACCGGATCCCCCTCTGCATCCAGGACCGTTGGCTTTGAGTCGACTATCGCATACACGAACAGAGGATATGCGACGACGCTGAAGAGCGAATTCGGATCTGTTCCGAGATCATCGGAGAGCCTTTTCGATTTATCAAACCCATTTACCGAGGTTTTGACAAAAATGAATGAGAAAGAACTGCTCCATGGGCTGAACGACCGTTTCGCCCGATTCATAGAGAAGGTGCGTCATTTAGAGCATGAAAATGAATTGTTTGAGAGGGAAATCGAGGAAATCAAACTAAAGGCACAGTCCCCTGCGTCTCTGGCCCAGGAGCACGAGCCGGAGCTTATGGACCTGAGGAACCTAGTTCATGACATCACCCTTCAGAAGCATCAGATCGAGATAGAGCATCAGAACCTGGAGGAAGATTTCCTCACCTTGAGAGACAAGTATGAGCAGGAGGCACGTGACCGCTCGAACGCAGAGAACGGCATCCTTGTGCTGAAAAAGGACGCCAACGATGCATACCTCGCCAAACTTCAGTTGGACAAGAAAGCGCAATCTCTGGTGGACGAGATCCGCTTCCTGAAGAACAACCATGAGGACGAGGTATCAGAAATGGTGGCCCAGTTCCAAGAGGCTCAAGTAACGGTCAAGGCGCACAACTTTGGCAAACCTGACATCACAGAGGCTCTCCGGGACATCCGTGTGCAGTTAGAAGGTCACGCCACCTCCGACTTTCAGCAAGCCGAGGAGGGCTTCCGTGTCCAGTTCGCAAAGTTAACCAAAGCGGCAGAAAGTAACAGAGAGGCGTTGAAGGCAACCCAGCAGGAGATCCAGTAGAATAGAAGGCACCTGCAGGGGAAGACAATTGAACTGGACTGTGGTAAAGGAATGAGAGAGGCCCTGGAAAAACAACTATATGAGCTGGAGAAGCGTCACTATGCGGAAATGATTCATTACCAGGTAGACTGGTTTATTTTGTACCTCTAACAATTGTAAGTAAACATCCACATGTTTATGACTCATATTTGTATTCAGGGCTATGTACTAGGTGTAGGCCACAAATATAGGCCCCATGTGAACTGTATCATTACTGGAATATACTTTTCTCATATAGGCCTATAGGGGTAGAACAATATTTACCCCCCTAAATTTCTCCTTGTTGTCATACCAGACAAAGTGGCTGGTTGACCCTATTATTGACTCTTATTGTGTGCTTTTCTGTCCAGGACACTATCAGGCAGCTGGATAATGAGCTGACCAATGCTAAACTAGACATGTCTGGCTAACTGAGAGAGAACCAGGACCTGCTGAATGTCAAAATGGCTTTGGATGTGGAGATTCTCTCTTACAGGTAAGAGACATCAGCTCTGTCTCTCCCATATATAAAATCATTGACTGAGGAAAATACCGTATATTTTTAGTCTGTTCCTGGATATATTCCGGGGTGTGGACATTTTATTCTAGCCCAGCGCTAACACATGTGATTCAACTTAGTGCTGTGTTAGAGCAAAACTGTGCAAAAGTGTCATAGCGATGGTGAGAGATTACTACAAAACACAGTCAATAGTGAATAATAAATAAAGACTAATCAAATGAAACAGTAGACATTTTATTGAAATAGTTTGATTTCATATTTAACATCAAATGAACATAGACCATTTCACAACACAGAATGACACTTTAATCATGATATGGATATTCAGACATATCCACACACACTGTTCTCACGAGCTGACATGGATGTGTGCAGAATTGATCAGTCTGGCATTTACGAGGCTAACACATTGGGACATATCTGTATTATAGTCATGACGGTAATAACACGTCTCTCTGCCTCCCTATAGGAAACTCCTGGAGGGTGAGGAGTCCCATCTGTACACCATCTCTGACACCCACATCTCCATGCCCTGCATCTACCGCCAGTCCCCCGTCTACACCTTGCCTTGCCTGGCCCGGCAGGGAGGGCCCACACGCAGGTCTGAACCCCAGTACAAGTTTGTTGAGGAGATCATCTCTGAGACCACCAGAGACATGGAGATGTCCGAGATTGAGGAGACAGGCTCCGAGGAGACGGTCGGGGGAGAGGGAGACAAGTTGAGACAGAAGCAGGGAGAAGAGAGTGACAAAGCTGAGAGGAGAAGTGGGGAACAGGTGGATGAGCAGAAAGAGAAAGCTAGAGGTAAAGTGGATGTTGAAGTGGACGCCCCGGAGGAAGAGGGTGAACAGGAGGAAGAGTCTAAGAGACAGCAGATGGTCACATCAGCAGAGGTCGAGGTAAATGGAGATGGAGTTAGCCCTAGTGAGGGAGAAAATGGAGAGGAGGGAGATGATGAAAGAGAGGAGGAAAAGGGGGGTGAGCCAGATGCAATCAAAAAGACAGAGGACATTGACAGAGGTGAAAATACACAAAGTGAAGTCAAATCAGCTGAGGCCACCAGTGAGGGAGAGAAGGAAAAACTGGACACAACAGAGAAGCTAGACAGCGAGATAAATGAGACATTAGAAAAAGATGACACCCCAAAACAAGGCAAATCCCACCTAGAGGTTCCCATGAATGGTGACATCTCAACAGAACCCAAAACGTCAGAGTTAGAGGATAGCAAAACAGGAAGTTCAATAAAGGGTGAACCACAGGTCCCCACAGAGAACATCTCCAAAGAACCCAAAAAGGTGTCAGAGGAGAGAAAAATAGAAAGGCCTTTACAAGAGAAAAAAGAGGTAGATCTGAAAGAGGAGAGTGCCCCAACAGAGCAACAACAAGATAGCCCAAAAGAAAGTCCCATCAAAGAGGGAAAAAAGGTAGATCTGACAGACCAGAGTGCCCCAACACTGGAGCAGAAACCTGATCAGGAGCACAGAGAGTCAGACCAACCTCAAGAGGCAGAGAGTGCTGTGACAACACAAGAAGAGGATCTCCCTGAGCCCACAGAGAAGGACATGGAATCCTCTGATAACACTGCAGAGCTCAACACCAGTTCAACCAAGGAGACAGTGGAGCAGGTGAAGTCACCTGATGATTCTGGTGTAAAAACGACACAAGATGAGAGAACAGTAGGAGGTAAAATGCCAGACAGAATTCTCAGCACAACAAGTGAGTGTAAGGAAGACCTTGTGCAAAAGACTCCTAAAAAGGAGGTGGGTCCGACAGAGCAAAAAGTGAGCAGCAAGGATGATAGTGTAAAAATTGTTGTGCAGAATGAACATAATGGCAGAGAAAAGGTCACAAAAGATGTCTCAATGGGTGAGGACAAGGGGAAAGAATCGGAGACATCCCCTAAACCCAACCCCACTGTGACTCCTAAAGAAGAAACAACCCTGTATCCAGAGCAAACTGTCACCCCTAAAGAAGAAACTTCCCCAAAACCAGAACCAGCAGTCACCGCAAAAGAAGAAACTTCCCCAAAACCAGAACCAGCAGTCACCGCAAAAGAAGAAACTTCCCCAAAACCAGAACTAGCAGTCACCGCTAAAGAGGAGACATCCCCTAAACCGGAACCCACTGTCACCCCTAAAGACGAAACATCCCCAAAACCGGACCAAACTGTCACCCCTAAAGAGGAGTCATCCCCACAACAGGAGCCAACCGTAACCCCTAAAGAAGAAACATCCCCTAAACCGGACGCCACTGTCGCCCCTAAAGAAGAAACAGCCCCGCAACCAGAGCCAACTGTCACCCCTAAAGTAGAAACTTCCCCAAAACCAGAACCAGCTGTCACCGCTAAAGAAGAATCTGCCCCAAAACTAGAACTAGCAGTCACCACTATAGAGGAAACTTCCCCAAAACCAGAACCAGCATTCACCCTTAAATTAAAAACTTCTCCAAAAGCAGAACCAGCAGTCACCCCTAAAGAAGAAACTTCCCCAAAACCAGATCCAGCAGTCACCCCTAAAGTACAAACTTCCCCAAAACCAGACCCAACCATCACCCCCAAACAGGAAATATCCCCTAATTCAGACCCAACCCTCACCCCAGAATCAATGACAACCCCTAAACCAGACTCAACCCTCACCCCAGAATCATTGACCAGCCCTACAGAAGAGAGTGAAACGATGGGCAGTGGTGACAAAGCTAAGACAATCACACCACCAGAGGAACAGATGCCTGCAGTTGTAGAGAGCAAGGACTCACACAGGGGGGTGCCAGAAAGCAACACAACTCAGGAGAAACCAGAGGAAAGTATGGACAAAGAGCCTGAGAAGGTTACAGAACCCAAAGACAGAGAGCTTGAAGACCAAGGCCTCTGAGTTAAAACCTGAACATGTTGAGATATCTATTACAAAGATATCACCAGTGAAAGAACAGGATGTATCAGCCGTGGGTTTGAAAGATCAGACAGATGATGAGAAGATAAAAGGACAGGCGCAATTTAAAATAGACGAGAACGGCTTTACAGGACGTGATGGAGAGAGCAAAGATGACAAAACTGCGAAGAAGACATCAACAGGAGAAGCTGCTGAGCCAATTGCAGAGAAGCAGGCTAAACCTAAAACTTTGGACTTAACCTCTTTATATAATGACTAGATTTAGAGGTCAGTAGAGGTTTTCTTTAAAACTGCATGGTTAGTGCAAGCCTTTAAAGCAATATGAGAACTGCTCCACCTTAAAATGTAAAGTATCATGATTCGTGACTGTCAATTATAACCAGGGCCGAAACTTTCACTGGAGACGGGGGGATATGTCCCCCTCCCACATTCTGAAATTATATTTTTGTCCCCCCCAGTTTTATCATTGGAATATGTTACAAAACAGGCAACGATGTGCTCTAGGACCATGTGGATGCCTCCAAGTGGTTGGGGAGGCTGTTTGGAGTGTTTATCCAACTTTATATATATATTTTTTTTACAATAATAATAACGCTCCCCCACTTCTAAAACCAAAGATGCGCCCCTGATTATGAGGCACAATTAATGAACTCCTGCAAGAGAGATGTACTGTAATATTGAATGTAACAAATCAAAAGCTGTATTTTGCTGTATCTATTTACTTCTGACCAATGGATGATAATGTGCATAGGGATGATAATGAGAATGGTTGATAATGTGATTTGATCATGCCTGAATGTGCTGAGCAATAAATGCTATTTGAAGAGCACTTCTGTTTCCAGCTATTCTTACATACTGTGCTGTATTTCACCTGATAAGATGGCATCACATCCTATTTCCCCATAACATGGCAGAGACTTGCGGTTGAGCCTTTTATAATAAACAAAAATATAAACGTAACATACTGAGTAACAGTTCATATAAGGAAATCAATTTAAATAAATGTATTGTCTTAAGCTATGGATTTTACATGACTGGGAATAAAGATATGCATCTGTTGGTCCCAGATATCTTAACAAAAAAGTTACGGGCGTGGATCAGAAAACCAGTCAGTATCTGGTGTGACCACCATTTGCCTCATACAGTGTGACACATCTCCTTTGCATAGAGTTGATCCGGCTGTTGATTGTGGCCTGTGGAATGTTGTCTCACTCCTCTTCAATGGCTGTGTGAAGTTGCTGGATACTAGCGGGAACTGGAACACGCTGCCGTACACGTCAATCCAGAGCATCCCAAACATGCTCAATGCCTGGTGACAATGCAGACCATGGAAGAACTGGGACATTTTCAGCTTCCAGGAATTGTGTACAGATCCTTGCGACATTGGGCAGTGCATTATCATGCTGAAACATGAGGTGATGGCGGCGTATGAATGATGAACAGATGAATGGCATGACAATGGGCCTCAGGATCTTGTCACGTTATCTCTGTACATTCAAATTGCCATCGATAAAATGCATTTGTGTTCATTGTCCGTAGCTTTTGCCTGCTTTTGCCAACTGTTTACAACGTTGAAGTCAGCAAACTGCTCGCCCACAGGACGCAATACACTTGGTCTGTGGTTGTGAGGCCAGTTGGACGTACTGCCAAATTCTCTAAAACTCTGTAGGTTTCGGCTTATGGTAGAGAAATTCATATTAAATTCTCTGGCAACAGCTCTGGTGGACATTTCTGCAGTCAGCATGCCAATTCCACTCTCCCTAAAAACTTGAGACTTCTATTACATTGTGTTGTTTGACAAAACTGCACATTTAGCCTTTTAGTGCCCCCAGCACAAGGTGCACCTGTGTAATGATCATGCTGTTTAATCAGCTTCTTGAGATGCCACAACTGCATTATCTTGGCAGAGGATAAATGCTCACTAACAGGGATGAAACAAATTTGTGCACAAAATTTGAGAGAAATAAGCTTCTTGTGCCTCTGGAACATTCCTGGGATCTTTTACTTCAGCCCATTAAACGTGAGACCAACATTTTACATGTTGCATTTATAGTTTTGTCAGACAACACAATACCACAGATGACTCAAGTTTTGAGGGAGCTTGCAATTAGCATGCTGACTACTGGAATGTCCACCAGAGCGGTTGCCAGAAGTTGTTTTAGAGAACTTGGCAGTACGTCCAACCGGCCTCACAACTGCAGACCAAGTGTAACCACGCCAACCCACGTGTTGGTGTTGTGTGGGCGAGCAGTTTGCTGATGTCAACATTGTGAACAGAGTGGTCCATGGTTGCGGGGGTGGGATTATGGTATGGGCAGGCATAAACTATGGACAACACAACTAATTGCATGTTATGGATTGGCAATTTGAATGCACAAAAATACCATAAGATCCCGAGGCCCATTTTTTTCAAGGTACAGTATCTGTAACTAACAAATGCATATCTTCATTCCCACTCATGTGAAATCCATAGATTAGGGCCTAAATAATATCAATTGACTTATTTCCTTATATGAATTGTAACTCAGTAAAGTCTTTGAAATTGTTGTATGTTGTAAAACATTGTTTTTTAAGTATATGAATCTTGTTTTGTTTTATGTTCTGAATCTAGAAAAACATGCCAATGAAATTATCCCTGAAGCATTATACAATGGTAGAAAAAGTATAGATTTGTATTAAGTACATGAATACTCTAAATGTTAGAATGAAACAAGCAAGGCCTTTAAACACTTGGGACAACAAATTAAATGCATTTTATGGGGTCTGATGGAATTGACAAATCCAGTTAGGTGCATTTCATAAATGGTTTAAATTAAGTTGTTCCTTTACATGGTGAGATTGTCGATAAACATATTTTAAAATGTTACGGTTGGGATTGTCCCATCTTTAAAGAAACCCTGATAATCAAGACCTCCAAGGTCCGAGTTGATCATCTCACACAAAAAAAAAAAAATCAGGAGTTGGTTTGTAGAGCTCAAACACTTGATTGAAAAGTTAAAACATACAAAAGGGATCTCCCAAGTTTCCCATGATCGCTGTCTCAGCCAGCCCAGATGAAGCCCCTGGGAGAGCCTACACACAGCCAGACCGTATCCAGGCAGTTTGGCATTACTGTGAACATTAAACCACTCCTGTAGTCATCTGTAGCAATGCAGAAAACAAAAGCAAGCCTGCCAGGTCGGCCAAGAATTACAGGTTTTACCCAAACTTAGATTCTTACTGTTTCAAGCCACCCAAAAACTTTTCCGATTAAGAGAGTTCTTCATGTACAGCTTTGATATACCCATCAGGGTTTGAGATGTCATACAACAGTAATTAAATAAATAGGAGAGAAATAGCATGCTGAAGAACGTGGTTGCAAATGAGAAATGTCTTCAGACAGAATACCAAATGATTGGTTAGAAGTGGTCAAATCAGTAAGTATGACCAAAAGCACCCACCGCATTTAACCAATCAATTGACATCTCACTATATAAAGAACAATACTTAAGGGATAAATATAGGAGCTACAGGTGACCAACTAATGAGTAAAGGGAATACTTATGTCACTGTGATATTTCAATTTTTGCTTTGTCATTATGGGGTATTGTGTGTAGATTGTTAAAGGGGGGGGGGGGGGGGTTATATATAAAAATGTAAAAAACGTTTTAGAATAAGGCTGTAAAGTAAAAAAAATGTGGAAAAAGTCAAGGGGTATGAATACTTTCCGAATGCACTGTAAGTGAAGTTTCTGGTCACATTGGGATGAGAATGGTGTGGCGCATTTCATTGTCATGGCAGTGTTGGATAGATACAATGAGAAGGTGTATAAATTACTGACCCACTGCAAGTGTCTTTTAATGGAAACTACAAAGCAAACATGTACACCAAAGAATGACGGAAATAGCTACCGTCATAAAACTGTAAAAAATAAAAGACCGTAGTGTTTCTTTCTCTTGTTGTTGTAGCCTCAGAACACACCCCTTTCCATGGTAGATCCTCTTGCTGGTTTGAGTTGGAAATACATTATAAGGCCAGATTCTGCTGATATTCCCTTATCCCCTTCGCCGTGAGGATAGTTTAGGCCTCCAGTTCCAACCCCAGGCCCAGCTTGTGGCCTCCAGTGTTGATGCTCTTGCCGTCCACCAGGGCAGAGAGCGTGAGTTTCACACCTGCAACAGAGGAGAGACAACAAGGCTCGCATTCAGGATGAGGGTAAAATAAATAAAATAGGTGTCAACCAGAGATGGAAATTAAGAAAGCCCGCTGGCCGGAAGATAGTACTGTTGAGACATGTGCCATACTAGCCTACTATCAAAGCAGTGAAATTCCTTACGTTCCATCCCTGGTGTCAACATTCTCATCATTGAGGATAGAAAATCTCATAGAGCTCAATGATTTCCTTTTTCAAATGAAAGCGAAACTAGTCTGTCCAACATCATTCTACCTGAGCCTTCTGAAACACTGCAGGAGTGCACCTATAACAATAACAGTACACCGTGACACATTGACAGCAACGTGAATAGGACGTTGCATTACTGGGGACTCACTTGCCGAGATGATTAGCGATCAAGTCGAGATCACCCCTTCAAAACAGCATGCATGATGGCAGTTGCTGAAATTGACATAAAATCTCTCTATTGGCCGACCGTTGCTTTGAGTCTCCAGTAAAGCATCATCTTAAAAATCAACTTTGGTGCCGGGTGGCGTGTATACGTGCACTTTAACTGAAAGAGTCCTACGCCCCCCCACCCCATTTACTGTACAATGTGTTTCTTTTCAGATGCAATACTGTATGCAGGTCACGTTGAGCACTTTGGTTCAGGAAGAGGATGTTGCATTAGTGTCGGTTGCTCATAGAGAAGTAGTGGGCTACAGACAAGAGTGGTAATCTAACATTTCAACTTGAGGGAACTTAGAGAACCTGTAGTATCAGCAGTAAGAGAATCCTTAAATCTCCTGTAAAACGAGGTCTTACCTGGTCTCAGCGTCTGGGTGTATCCAAGACCGACCAGGCTGATGTTGTTCACTTTAGCCTGAAAAACAGAATCAATTGTTTAACTTACAAGCCAAAAGGCAGAGGAAGGTTCCTAACGACGGCAGCCTTCTAAACTAGAGTGGGCAACTCTGATCCTGGAGAGCCAGACAATGTGGCGAGTGCTGTAGCAGTAGTAGACAGCACTAGTAAGTATGTAGTGAGTGTTGTATACAGCACTAGTAAGTATGTAGGTGAGTGTAGAAAACATAGAAAACAGCACTAGTAAGTGTTGTATACAGCACTAGTAAGTGTTGTATACAGCACTAGTAAGTGTGTAGTGAGTGTAGAAAACAGCACTAGTAAGTACTTGAGCGTTTCTTGCATGTGTTCTTAGGATACAGTAAGACAAAGGGATGGTTTCCTGGACACAGATTAAGCCAAGTCCTGGACAAAATTAAAATGTGAATTCAATGGAAAATCTCAATTGACATAGCTTTTTAGTCCTGGACAAGACTAAAGCTCTGTCTGGGAAAACTGGCCCAAAGAGAGTCACTCCTGCACAGTACTTACACTGATGGAGGCACTCTTGTCCAGCTGGTATTTGGCTGCGATGCCGAAGCTTGTGCTGTTGCTGCCGGCAGTCCAGGCAAGGTTGACTGCTGTCTCCAGCGCTGGACTCACTTTCTGGTAGATTGAGCCACCAAACTGTACACCGTCATTACTGTAACAACCACCAGGGACAAGATTAGGGAGAGAAGGAGTGATAAGATAATATTTGTCAAGTCGTAGCCTTTACCATGCTATGCAGTTTGTAGGGCCTGACGTTTTGATCCCTGGTTAAATCATTATTAATCAGATATTCAATGATTACTATAATTTCCAGGTTGACTACAGCTGTCCAGTCATCTATGTTCATTGTTTTTGTGTGCGCTTTTTTATTTTTTTTATAAATACACACAATTGAATAGACAATGTTTGCCCTTGAAGGTAATTGGTATTGTATGCTCATAGCAGAGGACTAGAAATTCATACACTTGTATACATTGTATGCTCTCACTTACACGTTGGTGTGTAGCTGGAAGTCTCCGGTCTTGTATCCCACAGCAAAGTTGTTCTGGGTCATCTTAGACTTGGCCGTGTCAAAAGTCATCTGGTAGCCGGCGAGCCAGCCCTCGTAACCAACGACGGCCGCTCCATGGATAGCAGGGCCAGCGAAGTCAAAGTCAACGTCACAGCCCAGGTTGACAAACTCGCGCTTGTAGGCGGTCTTGACTTTGCCGCTCTTCTTGCTGTCGTTGTAGCAAAAAACACATTTTGTTAGCCTACATTCTGAAGTTAAATATTTTTATTGAACAGCCAAACAGCTCAGGCCAACAATAACCAGTCTAATGGAAATGTAGCAACAGTAACAGAATATGAAGGCAATTGGCAGAAACCAAGAGCTTGAAAACCTCTCATTCCAGTAGTAATTCACCCACACAGTCTTATGTTCCTAATCAAATAGTCCACAAGCAATACAAATCCTGAGCAATGTCTTTCTGGATCGTCATTACACACTAGCCAACGAGGTTTTCAGTAAGTGCACAAACACACAGCCTCCATTCACACACAGCATTAGCAACTAGAGATTACAATAACACATTATGAGCCCCACAAAATGCTTGTGCTAAATGACACTAAGGCCAGTTCTAAACTGATAGCCTAGGCAGTGTGACAAGCTGTAGAATTCCGCAGAGTGAAGTTGCCCTTAGATGCTGACCGTGGGTCAGTTTTGCACCTCCCCCCATTAATGGTTAAAGTTAGGATCAGTTTCCCCTCCCAAATCCTATATCTGTACCTAGCGGAAACACCTCCCCCAGAGCTCAGTGGACATGCAGCAACACCCCCTCCTCCCCACAACCCCAACATGTGGCCCACCATGTGTCACCACGGGATTTACACTTCCAGGAAAGCCAATACTATGTGGACTGGCTGGGGAGGAACTACTGCATAGGTTTTGGTCACACACAAAGCTATCTTATAAAGTATTTCACAGTGCTACTGAGATGGTATAATTCAAGAAATACATTGTTTCATCTAACATGTCCAAGCAGGAACACACGATCAATATATTTTTATGTGCATTATGGGTTGACAAATGGGTCATTATTGCTATAACGTTACTCGCAAAATTAGGGCCCAGAATTGCAGATTTATTTTATTCAATAGACATTACATTTGCTAGCATCTTTTTATGTACAAATAGCTCATAGGCTGGTTCATTTGGGAAGTGAAAACTCATTAGCTATAATAGGCTGCTATTGTTAGCCTTGTAATTAATTAATCGAACAGTAAATTAAATGTAATAAAAAAAACTGTTGCATACTACCCAATGACGTCTATATAGGCCTATGCAATGACCGCAAATGGCCGATGTGCCCTACCAGTGCTCTGTATACGTCAGCAATACACCAGTTATTTTGGTTGAAAACTATGCTTAAACAATCAGTATTGAGAGTTGAGAAATACAATGTAATACCTACAGAAAGCTGAGGCCCTTCTCTCCAACAGTCACAGCAGTTGCTATTTTTCCCCTCCCTCTAACCTACTCAGAGCATGCCGAGTGAAACAGCCACAGGGGCTGGGCACAGACTTTCATGGAGGAATCCGGATATTTGGATTTTATTAGGATCCCCATTAGCGACAGCTCGTCCTACTGACGAAAAAGACAAGACTTTACAATTTATATAAAACATTAAAATCTAGTAATGCACTTTAGGCTACTGCTTGATCGAATCATGGTTTTAGCCACCCCAAAAATAGTTTGATTAAATTGTCAAAATCTGGAGCCCAACTAGGAGAATAAACATCTCCATTCAAATATACAAGCAAGAAAACATAATAATAATAATAATCAATTCTACACATATGAGTGCCATTTCAGGCTGAAGATAATTTGACTGACCCCGTCACCTCAGATCTACCCACAAGCCTGTGAGGACTGCACACCCCAGATCATGTTACCTTCATGTAAGGACACTATGTGCTGGACTGACTCTTCTTGGCTAGCTATATGTTAATAGCATCAGTACCCATATGTCCAAACACATGAAACACCATTTTAAGTACTAGAACCACATTTTAGTCATTTAGTAGATGCTTTTATCCAGAGTGACTTACAGTAGTGAATGCATACATTTTTAGAACTGGTCCTCTGCATTGAAATCGTACATTTGTAATCTTACCCAGTGTTTGGTGAGAAGGTTGTGTCAAATGTCAGCTTCAGACCCTTGACAATCTAAAGAAAACAAGAACAGAGAACCAGACTGGTAACACAAGTTTGATCTTCCGGCATTTCATGTGATCACTACATATCGAACATTCATTACTTGTTTGAATCAGCTTTCTTTTCAATTGTGTGTCAAGGCTATTGTGAGAAACTCCAAACACAACACCGATTGTGTTACAAAAAGCATTTTCAATAAAGCTTTGTTGAATCCGAACCTGGTCTTCGACGGTGATCTCTGTTCCTAGGGTGTTGTCAGTGTTCCACTTCTCTGTGAAGGTCAGGCCGTACTCTGACCTCTTGTATTTGGTTTCCAGGCTGCCCGCCACCTTGCTGGTGTCTGTGTTGGTGGAGCCAGCTGTTTTGAACTCCTGCAGAACATTTGTAAAAAAGGTTCACATCAGGATATGAATAAATACAAATGTTGTAAAAATATCTTAATTCACTTGGGGTTTTATTGTCAAGGAGAGTATTGAACTATACTGCTCCTGTGAAGCTCTCAGGGTTGCAAATTCAAAGTATTACACAATTACTGCAATCATAAAGACCACATACACAGTAGTAGAATAGAGATAGTTCAACATTCATTTTGAAAGTACACATAATTAGAAAGAAAATAAGTCAACTTACCACTCCGCTGCCGGACTTGGTCTTCACATCAAGCTTCACCAGGCCGAACCCTTCAGGGAGAAAGCAAAGTCAGTCAACCACTGATGCATATTTCACAAATGGGAAATAGTCATTAAATAAAATAATACTTCATACACTAACATCTTACAGGATGACATGCAGAGCCGAGATAGAACACCATCCTGCCAATTGGTTTAGAATCCCTCAAATAAACTCACCCTATTGGTTCTTCCTGTTCTGAAACAAATGTGTTTCATTACAAACAATGACCACTACAGTATATTTGTTTGAGTGAAATGTACAGTACCATAGCCTTTGCTGAAGATGTCCTTGGCGGACTTGCCGAGGTCACCATATGATGGAGGCACAGCCATTACACCTGTAGCAGGGAGAAAAAAATGTATACATTACACAACAGTCAGAGTTCATTTTGATTTACAAATTGCCTGCTTTGGAAACCAATTTCTTTTGAATCTATGAACAGGGATAGGAATAATAAGCGACATAAGGGTCCCAGGCCGCTAGCAGGTCCCCAACGACAAAAAAACATTTAATTTGTATTTTAGGTACTCTGTCAGGGTCTCAACTTACTGTTTAAAGCTTGAATAGTAAAATACACATGGGTTAAAGTTCAACATTTGCTTGTGCATCAGCAATTTCTCATCATGTCAGTCACTCAACTATCCATGTCATCATTTTTAGATTGATAATTAGTCTAGCCAGCTATCATGGCCTAATACTGACCAGTTACCCAAAGCAGGGGAAGGCGCCCAGGGGACGGACCACCATTGATTTGTTAGTCATGCTCACTCTGATATCATTAAAATGGCATAAGTCAAGGCAAAATGTGTATAGCAGGAAACTCACTTTTATTTATTTTTTACATTTCTCTCCACTGTCAAGAGTCACTAAAATGTTTTGCCCGCTTAGAGGCCCCAAAAGGCTAGTAGTCCCTGTCTATGAACATAAGTACTCATCCAACACAGCTAGTCATCCACTAGGAAAAAAAAAAAAACTGTTTTCCAACTACTTTACCAGGGCTCTCCAACCCCAGTTGTAAATAACGTGATGCAGTTTATCAACCAGCTAATTACTATAGTTAGGTGCTCTAGATTATGGTTGGAACGAAAACCTACTGAATGGTAGCTCTCCAGGAACAGGGTTGGATAGCCCTGCACTATACAATAAAGAGTGTGGTTGCCTGTCTATAACAGCCAGCTCTATCAGCCCAGAGAAAGGATTCCCTTGCAGACGTTGATAATCTGAGTGGGTATGATAAGTGGCCTGTCTGGTTCTGGATAGCTAATTTATCTGAACTGACGCTGGGCCACACCTCAGTGACTCACTCAGTTAAAGCCAGGCAGAGGAGAGGAATGTAGGGCTAGGTCTGGGAAGCGCTTCACTCAGTTTAATTCCAATTCGCTTTATTGGCATGACGTTTTGATACATATGTCCACTCTCCAGCCAATTACTGGCTCCTATCCTGTCCGTCCAATTAAATAAACTACTGGGTATTGTGCAATTCAGAGACTCCATTAATGTTACTAGCTAGGTCATTATCCTAGAGCAGCTCAAAGTAATCCGGTGAACGCCATTTAACACACATGTGCAGCGGACATGAGTTGTCCTTTCTCGTATAAGGTTACATACAGGTCCAGCAGCAAAGCTCATTAGTTAGATAGCTAATGCTAGGCACATTTAGCGATAGTGTGTCAGGCAGTTCTCGAGCAAGCGTGGTCATAAACCGCGGCAAATGTCGTTTAGTTCCTTTAAAATAAAATCCAGTTTAGTTGCTTTACTTACCAGTAAAAGATGAGGCTAGCAGTAAACTTCACCGGTTGGAGGGCGACTTGAAGGAGACTGCAATGTAATGAAATCCAGCCTATCAACCGAAAGACCCCTCTACCTGTCACATGTTTGCCTGTCTAAAAAAAATACTTGCAGATTCATTACAAAATAATTACAAAATCAAAAGTTTAAAAGGCTTTTGGCTGTGACTAGATTTTTTTCTGTCAATACAAAAAACATTCTTACGCACTTTTTTCCCCTTATGAATAGAAATATGTATTTATCATAGATTCATCCATTTCCGTGTGTAACTTCTCATGGACAACTATGTTTGATCCCGTGGAATACGATTCAAATTTGAATAGAAGTAGTTCCTAACTGCTGAAAGGATCAGACTTGTCCTATCACACCAACATTGGTAAGACATTTAATGAATGATCTAATTGACAGATCAATTTATTACTGAGATTCACATTAAACACGTTCACATTGAGATTGATAAAGGAAAATGGCAAACGTATAGTGAATATATCAGAAGAACTAGCTGAGTTTCCATCCAATTTGTGACGGAGTTTCATGCGAATATTCTCAAATCCACATAAATAAAATATGCGCATTTTCTCACCAGAGATGTGTTTTCATCAAATGTACTTGTATGTATGTATTGCCGATAAAAGTATGTGCGTGATGACAGTGCGCATAAAAATAACTTGGGGTTAAATTCTCATGTACTGAATAAAAAAAAAGTTAAATGTGTTCCATTGCATTTAACTCTGATGGTTTTGTCACAAAAAAAGTGTTATGTAGCGAATGTACCCAATGTGGTATTGGCACGTGCGCTCTGGCAAATAGCTAGCTGATACAGTGCGGGTATAACCTACAGTTAGTTAGTGATGGGTATTCCGTCTCTTTTCAGTGAGGCGGCTTGTTCGGCTCAGCTCATCAAAAAGAGCCGGTTCGTTTAGCTCCCAAACGGTTATTTTTCAAGTCAAACAGTTTGCGATAGTTTGACTGATTAGTGAAAAAACAATTATAATTAAATTAAATCATACTCTACCTTAACCACAATGTATTTATAAATGCATTGGTTTGTTATGAAAAATAATGCTATTTAACGTTCGCATTTAATGTATAACTTTAATGTATATGAACAAAGTGCATATAAATCTAACCATTCAAAACTAATACAATCTGAACATCATAATAGAATATTGCACCATAAAGAAAAATAAATAACGTACAAAACTGCAGCATCCCACTTAAAGAGAGGGAAAAGAGGTTCCAGTTTATCACCATGTTATAACCAGCAGCACACAGCAAAACTGACCATATCTTGCTTTTATGAGAGATTTGCATTCAGAAATGCAAGCTGCCTCACTGATGCGGTTTCTTCTCTCGGTAATTATTTGTCCCGTTTTCGCGAAGACCCTCTCCGAGGGAACGGATGTGGCCACTATGCAGAGTCTCCCTGTCATGACTTTAGTAAGCCGAGGGGCTCCTCCAAATAGGATTCGACCTCCATTATGGCATCTGCTGAGGGATTCCTTCGTGCTCAGTTGTTCTCTCGTAAAACAGCAGACGTTTGTGGCACTACTGCTGGTGCTTCTGCTCCATCTGATCCCTCTTCTTCCTGTTGCCAGAGCCAGCTGACTGCTGGGGCTGTTCCTCCCTGCTGCTGAGGTTATTCTTTGAAGAGCCTCAATCGCTCTGGCATCACTAAAGGCTAACTTCTTAAACCTGGGGTCAAGTGCAGCGGTTTCTGATATTATGGGATTATATTCCATTGATGAACATAGGGTGTCCATCAACTCTGTCACATGTCCTGTGGTTACATTTGCTTCTCTCTGGTGGCTGGCTGTGATTCGCTGCAGACCCTTACACAGGAGTATCATTTGAGGCTGTCACATAGCTGAAGAGAGAGAACAGTAACTTATTAGTTCAGGTTAATGTTCTTTCCTACTGATACTACATTCTCATCTACTGCTCATATACATATATAATACTGGATTAAATAATGTAGTATTAACTGCTTACTGTACCTCTCTCCACTGATCTCCACAGTAACCTGTTCAAAGGGTTCCAGGACTCTGTACACCTCCACCACCTCCCATTCCTCTTGGGTCAGAGCATCAACAGGGGCATTGACAATGGCCAGGGTAGAGATTATGGCATCATTTGACTCAAGAAACTGCTTCAACATATAAAATGTTTAATTCCACCTTGTAGTGCAGTCTTGTTTAGGCCTCAGCTCAGGCATCCCCATCTGCCATTGTGTACATTTTAGTTTTTCAGCACCTACTGTGCTCCTGTGGAAGTTTTCCACAGCTGCTTTCACTTTGTGGACAGTGGGCTTCATCACCTTCAGAGCATCTCTTACAATCAGTTTGATTGTGTGGGCAAGACATGGATGATGGCTAGCTTCACAGTTGGGTGCACAGTTCGCATATGCCGGTGTACGGTGTGCGTAGAACCGGCTTTATATAAGGTTTTGTTTTGGCAAATTCTACTGTGCTCTAACATTGTCTACATTATTAAAATGCATCCAAATGCTACTGTGCCTCCAACTAATTTTCCAGCTGTTTTCAGTCTGAGCAGACAGGCAGAACGAATGTGCTTGAGCATTTAAGCCTACATTTAATTTTTTCGTTCTTTGAATTAGTTAATTCTATTAATTTAAATCTTTTGATTATTCATATCTTAATTTAAATAAATAGTTTCGGCTCCTCTGATATGCGAGCCTTCTCCCGTTCACCTACAAGAGCCGGCTCTTCGCAAACGACCCATCACTACATACAGTGTTTCCCAACCAAGGCTAGGACCCATGAGACCATAGGTTTACTGGTAAAATCCACTTCAAGCATAGGCCTACTTTGGGTAAAACCAAATGTACTTGGTGGCACAGCAACCCCCCCCAAAAAATTTAACCACTGGCCTACATGAGATTATGGACAAAAGAGCATAATTATTTTAATTTGTCAAACGGCAGCCAAGCATCATGTCACCAGAATGAGACCCTCGATATTTATTGGAAATTAGCTTGTTTTTAGCTGATAGGAGTGGAATCCAGTGTGGTCGTCTGCTGCCATAGCCCATCCATGACAAGGATCGACGAGGTGTGCATCCTGAAGTGTCGTTCCGCGCGGTTATTTGTCTCTTCTTGCTATTCTCCTTCGACCGCTCATCAACAAGCTGTTTTTGCCTATAGGACTGCCTCTGACTGGATGATTTTTCATTTGCGATAAACCTTAGACAGTCGTGTGAAAAGCCCAGGAGGGCAGCTGTTTGAGAAACTGCATCCGGCACACCTGGAACCGACAATCATAACACAATCATAACACGCTAAATCTCTTAGGTCAGTCGTTTTGGCCATTCTATCGTTCAATCGAACAGTAACTGAATGCCTCGATGCCTTCCTGCCTGCTTTATATAGCAAGACATTGTCTAGGAGCGATCCATTTGTTAACGAGGTGGTTAGCTAAAACAGGCCACTGATTGCATCTTAAAAGTATACATGTTTATCCTCTGACTAGATCTTCATATAATTGAAGAGGCATGTGTTTAAATATCTATTAGTGCTTAGGCCTACAGACCCATTGTTCCCCATGGGCATGCATTAGAAATAACTCAGTGTTAAGCGACTGATGCCGTTAGATGTCTTACCTATAGATGTCTTACCTATGCACAATGTGTGTCAAGGACCAAAGCACGAAAGAGAATTTGACTACTTCCTATTCTCTACTTAGACATAAGTCTAACTCTATTCCTGCTTCCATATGAGTGTATTATGTCCCTCAGTTAGCCTGGCTGACACGACTCACATGGTACACAGCGAGAGAGAGCTGTGACACTGGTCTGGACAGGTGCCTGTTGTAAATGCAGTAGTCTTACATAAATGGGCTGAGCTTGGATTGGTTCTCAAATGTTTGTTTCCTGGATCAGAACCAATCAGTAAAAAAAGCACAGCCCCGCCATCATTATCGCCATATGCCTACATCAAGGAGCCAAGACTGACATCAGGAAGACTGAAGAGTTTGGTATTAGCCTGACTACCTCTCACTAGCAGAAACAGCCATTACATTATATTGACTAGTAACAGGCACAACAATACATTAGCTAATTTGTATGTTGCAAATAAAATAGGAATTCAACAGCCTATTTAGTTGGTGTGGGGCAGAAACAGTTGAGATGGAGTCAGAGGTTAAGGTGCTAAAACATGTGAGATTTATTTTACAGGGCAGGTGATAAAGACAAGATCCAGAAGTTGCATTTACAGGTGACAGAAAATAGTTGGGAATAGAATAAACTTGCAAAATAAACTTACTAGCCCAATCGCAATATATAACCATGACTTGAGGACTAAAGCAAAACACCTCAAACAGGCCCATAAACACATCCGAGTAGGCCTATATGGCAGAGGTTAAGTTTAGGGTTAGTGGATCATAGAAATGTTGAGTTAATTGATCTGAGCATCTACAAACTTATTTGGGACTATCCAAATTAAGGGTTACCAATTTCAGTTCAGCACCCCTAATTCTATAGTTCCTGCCTCACACCCCGACCGAGAGCGGCTGTGACTAGACAGTTCAGTACCATCGATCCAACTACACCACCCTAGGTTTACACCAAGAGCATAGGGAGCACTGAATAACACTATTGGCTGCAGGTTCTTTCAGTTTGTGGTTGAGTGGAAGAACATGAAATGAGAAGAGGCATGTCACAATTCAGTTCATGTTGTTATCTTCCAAGTTCAGTTTCTATATTTACTTTAGCACAACTAGCAGGATAACATACAAATTATTAGTGCAGGAACAGCATTAACATCTTTAACTTAAATCATTATTTCATCAAGGCAATACTTCTCTTAGCAAACAAAACAAAGGCTTCAGACACCACCTCAGACACATGCACCATCCCCTGGGCAGCCACATCTCAGAGGCAATAAGGGTTATAAACAGAGCCAATCACATTGCTCCGTGAATCTATCAGTTAGGAACACTCAATTAGGGCAATAGCATGCAAAGTAATTAACTGTGACATTCTCGCCCACTAAGACAAAAGATGTCCACACATTTGAGTAAATAGAAAAGGCAATGCTAGCAATTCAAAAACATGCAAATAAATGTTCACACCAAAAAAATGGCTCAAGTTCTGTCACCTTTAGCACGACAACTTCCTCCAAGCATTTAGTTGTCCCTAAGTTCCATATTGAATGCTCAATAGTTTGACCGGTTGTGCTTCACTCCCTCACCTGTGTACTGAAGCTACTCCTCAAGGTTAGGGCCCATGGAGGCCTCCATACTGTGTTGCTCGCCCACATCTGTAGACCACACCCATAGGCTCCTCTCCAGACCAGGCTTGATTGGCACCAGCAGGTCCGTTTAGCTGCAAGGTGTCCTATCTTGGCCATGCTTCCTGAATCCCAACCGCTCACTAGTAGTGGGACACCTCGTCAGTTGTCCCGCCAGATACGAGGAGGCTTTCAACCGGGCAGTCTCCTCTGGTGCCACCATCTCCAGCTACTAAATAGCATGGTTTGCACACACCAGCACAGCATCCACCCATATAGCACCTGAGTATTTTAAGAGTCCACCTCAGGAAGTATGCACAAGGGGGGAGGGAGCAGCCAGTTCTCCAGACCTGCAACCACATCAGAAACCTGGAGGAATATGTCAACTCACAACAGAATGCAAAGGGTAGTGAAGGGACATGCAAATCATTAACACTACTTGAAGCCATTCCGTGTTATCCACTCACTGCCCAAATCCTGCCGACAACACCAAAATGTCACACCTTGAAGGGGCTGTGACTAGACAGTTCAGTAGCATAGATCCTACTACACCTTGGTTTAGACCACAGGAGAGAGGCGTACAGCTTCTAAAGACTTCAATTTCATCTTAAACAACCTCCATTATCCATGCGCTCAACAAACGACACCCTACATGCACTAGAAAAACCTGGACATCCACCATGCCTCCAGACTGCATTAAGTTCCTGTGAGCAGCCACACAACAAATAACAGTAACAAGGGTTATAAACAGAGCCAATCACATTGCTCCATGAATCAATCAATTAGAAACACTCAATTAGGGAAAAAGCATGCAGAGTAATTAAAAGCATTTGTCACACCTGTGACACTTGCCTAAACTACAATAGGATTAACATATTAATAACATCACATTTAATATAGCATCCCATTTACTGGGACCAAGCTTTTGCTTTATCAGCTTGTACTGTATCTCTGCGTATGATCAATGACTAATGGTTAACAAGATGCTAGTAAATGCTGGTGCATGTGTCCTATCTGACTCCAACTTTTGTACAACACACATAATGAATGATCAACTGTAAGAAGAGCAGAGGGCTAGAGGATTGTCTCTGCAGACAGCCTTAGCGGTGGTTGTTGTTACCTTATTTAGAGAGTTTTGAACCTGCTGTGTTACTTCTTACTGAACAACTGCCCTCTCACCACTTTGTCCTCAGCGCTCTGGATTTTTTTATATATATTTAAAAAAAAAAAAAGTAACCTTTATTTAACTAGGCAAGTCAGTTAAGAACAAATTCTTATTTTCAATGACGGCCTAGGAACAGTGGGTTAACTGCCTGTTCAGGGGCAGAACGACAGATTTGTACCTTGTCAGCTTTGGGGTTTGAACTTGCAACCTTCCGGTTACTAGTGTGAAGACCCTCCCACTCTGTCTGCCGTATTCTCTCTTTGTTCTTGTTTCCTTATTAGGATGCCGGTGGGCGGAGTTGGGAGGGTCGTCAGCTACATGGGAAACACCTGGGCCCGGTGTGTCCCAGGATAAATACACCACTTCCCCATTCATGGAAGAGACTCTCTCCATGCAGACACCTTTACAGATTTTGTTGTGTTTCTTGGTGGTTTTTTTGATTGTTTGCGTTGGCATCTTTCAACACCCTGCATTATCACATTCATGCATGCAAAACACTCACTTACACTACTGATTACTGATTACACACACCATTGTATATTATACTTAGATACTTTATTTAAATAAATATATATTTTGTTACTCCTTATCTCCACGTTGTCTCCCTTTTGTTACGGGCTTTGAGTCGGTTCGTGACACTAGTCCAACGCTCTAACCACTAGGCTACCCTACCACACCATGCTGGCAGTGTAGTTGGTAATCTGACTCGGGAGCAGAGACTGACTGTCAGTGTTCCAGTACAGGAAGATGGGACTCCAAGATCCTGTAAAAAGTTCCCAGAGGCACTATTCCACCACCTGTCCAACTCCAATGACAGTGACCTAGCTACAGTACAGTCCCCTGTCAGAATGGATGGGCATATGACAACCTTACCTTCATGTCCACTCTGGCTACAGAGATAAGGCTCACTTACGGCTCTTTTGCTTTAAAGATGGAACATTTTGATCACGCTGTAGCTGTTCTGTTCCCAAGAGACCAGTGACACCAGTGTTATTGTTATGATCTCTTTAAAGTGGGACCTTGTTTGCGATAGAAAAGAGGTGAAGAAAGCGACTGCCACCAGTTTCTTCATTGGAGTAATGTGTAGGGCTCCTTTATTTGGTTTCTTCAGTGACCGGTATGCACTATACAGAACCCTTACTACTTCACACAAACTCACATATACTAACACTACTGATACAACACAAGTTTCCTGTGGAAAATAGCTGCAAGCTTTAAACCATTGGTGTTCAGGTCCTGTGTGGCTCAGTTGATAGAGCATGGGGCTTTTAATGCCAGGGTTCTGGGTACGATTCTCACGAGGGACCAGTATGAAAATGTATACTTTCTACTGTAAGTCGCGCTGGATAAGAGTATCTGTTAAATGTACACATTTTAATTTTCATGCAGAAATTAAATACTCTGATCATTTCTAAAAGTATGTTTAATAGAATGTTGTCTTTCACTTAGCTGCATTGTGTATAGAAATATTGCAACTTTACGTTATGGTATACTGATTATAGTGATTCCGTGGTTTATAAGTGGTTTACAATGGTTAGTTAAATAATTTGTTTATATATATTATATATACTGTACCAGTCAAAAGTTTGGACAACTACTCATTCCAGGGTTTTTCTTTATTTTTACTATTTTCTACATTGTAGAAACTCAAAACTATGAAATAACACATATGGAATCATATAGTAACCAAAACAAAAAAGTGTTACATGTAGCCACCCTTTGCCTTGAAGACAGCTTTGCACACTCTTGGCATTCTCTCAACCAGCTTCATGAGGTAGTCACCTGGAATGCATTTCAATTAACAGGTATGCCTTGTTAAAAGTTCATTTGTGGAATTTCTTTCCTTCTTACTGCGTTTGAGCCAATAAATTGTGTTGTGACAAGGTAAGTGGTATACAGAAGATAGTCCTATTTGGTCAAAGACCAAGTCCATATTATGGCAAGAACAGCTCAAATAAGATAAACGACAGTCCGTGTAAGACATGAAGATCAGTCGATCTGGAAAATTTCATGAACTTTGAAAGTTTCTTCAATTGCAGTCACAAAAACCATCAAGCGCTATGATGAAACTGGCTCTCGTGAGGACCGCCACAGGAAAGGAAGACCCAGAGTTCATTAGACTTAACTGCACCTCAGATTGCAGCCCAAATAAATAAGACTGTCACGCCCTGGCCTTAGTTATTTTTGTTTTGTTTATTTTGGTTAGGTCAGGGTGTGACTAGGGTGGGTATGTTCGTTTTTGTATTGTCTAGGTTTTTTGTATATCTAGGGTTTTTTGTAAGTCTAGGTATTTGTATGTCTATGGTGGCCTGAATTGGTTCCCAATCAGAGGCAGCTGTTTATCGTTGTCTCTGATTGGGGACCATATTTAGGTAGCCATTTTGTCTAGGGTATTTGTGGGTTCTTGTCTATGTGTAGTTGCCTGTCAGCACTTGTTTAATATAGCGTCACGGTCGTGTTGTTATTTTGTTAGTTTGTTCAGTGTTCTTTCTTTAATAAAATAAGTATGTACGCTTACAACGTTGCGCCTTGGTCTCCTCCATACAACGAACGTGACAGAAGAATCCACCATAAAAGGACCAAGCAGCGTGCTCAAGAGGAGTGGACATCCTGGGCCCGGGAGAAAGATGAGTGGAGGACTTCTTGGACCTGGGAGGATGTAATGGCAGGGGACAAGACTCTGCCATGGAAGCAGGTGGAAACAGCGCAGGAGGAACGGCGACGATACAAGGGGACACGGCTAGCACGGAAGCCCGAGAGGAAGCCCCAAGAAAAAAATTTGGGGGGCACACGAGGAGATTGGCTGAGTCAGTTTGGAGACCGGAGCCAACTCCTCGTGCTTACCTTGGGGAGCGGGTTACTGGTCAGGCACCGTGTTATGCGGTGGAGTGCACGGTGTCTCCAGTGCGCTATTATAGCCCGGTGTGCTCTATTCCAGCTCCTCGCATTGGCCGGGCTAGAATGGGCATCCAGCCAGGAAGGATGGTGCCGGCTCAGCGCCCCTGGTCTCCAGTATACCTTCTTGGACCAGGATATCCTGCGCCGGCTCTGAGCACTGTCTCCGGTGAGTCTGCACAGCCCAGTGCGTCCTGTGCAAGCGCCCTTGTGCCTGCTCTACGCTTCAGAACTCCAGTGCACCTCCAGAGTCCAGAACATCCTGTTCCTCCTCCCCGCACTCGCCCTGAGATGCATGTCACCAGCCCGGTACCACCAGTGCCGGCACCACGCACCAGGTATCCAGTGCGACTCAGCAGTCCAGAGCGTCCGGCGACAGTACCCAGTCCAGATCGTCCGGCGACAGTACCCAGTCCAGAGCGTCCGGCGACAGTACACAGTCCGGAACCTCCGGCGAAGTTTCACGGTCCGGATCCCCCGGCGACTGGTCACAGTCGGGGGCCAGCTGCGAGGGGGCCCGTTACGTGGGTCCCCAGTCCGGGGTCGGCGACAAGGGACCAGAGGTGCCACCAAAGTGGGGTGAGCCAGTGGTGGAGCGGGGTCTACGTCCCACACCTGGGCCACCACCGCAGATAGATGCCCACCCAGACCCTCCCCTATAGGTTCAGGTTTTGCGGCCGGAGTCCGCACCTTTGGGGGGGGTACTGTCACGCCCTGACCTTAGAGATCCTTTTTATGTCTCTTTTTGTGTTTGGTCAGGGTGTGATTTGGGGTGGGTATTCTATGTTCTTTCGTTCTATTATTTGTATTTCTATGTTTTGGCCGGGTAGGGTTCTCAATCAGGGACAGCTGTCTATCGTTGTCTCTGAGAACCATACTTAGTTAGCCCTTTTTCCCACCTGTCTTTGTGGGAAGTTGACTTTGTTTATGGCACATAGCCTTTAGCCTCACGGTTTGTTTTTAGTGTTTATTGTTTTGTTTGGCGTCTTTTCTAATAAAAATAATATGTACGCACACCACACTGCACCTTGGTCCTCTTCATTCAACGGCCGTGACACAGACACATGTAAACATCAACTGTTCAGAGGAGACTGTGTGAATCAGGCCTTCATGGTCGAATAGCTGCAAAGAAACCACTACCAAAGGACACCATTATTAAGAAGAGACTTGCTTGGGCCAAGAAACACGAGCAATGGACATTAGAATGGTGGAAATCTGTCCTTTGGCTAATGAGTCCAAATTTGAGATTTTTGGTTCCAACCACCGTGTCTTTATGAGAAGCAGAGTAGGTGAACGGATGATCTCTGCATGTGTGCATCCCACCATGAAGCATAGAGGAGGAGGTGTGGGGGTGCTTTGCTGGTGACATCGTCTGTGATTTATTTAGAATTCTAGGCACACTTAACCAGCATGGCTACCACAGCATTCTGCAGCGATCCACCATTCCATCTGGTTTGCACTTAGTGGGACTATAATTTGTTTTTCAACAGGACAATGACCCAACACACCTCCTGGCTGTATAAGGGATATTTGACTAAGGAGAGTGATGGTGCTACATCAGATGACCTGACCTCCACAATCACCCGAGCTCAACACAATTGAGATGGTTTTGGATGAGATGAACCGCAGAGTGAAGGAAAAGCAGTCAACAAGTGTCAGCATATGTGGGAACTCCTTCAAGACTCTTGGAAAAGCATTCTTCATGAAGCTGGTTGAGAAAATGGCAAGAGTGTGCAAAGCTGTCATCAGGCAAAGGGTTTGCTACTTTGAAAAATCTAAAATATATTTATATTTTTGAAACAATTTTTTTGGTTACTACACGATTCCATATGCGTTATTTCATAGTTCTGATGTCTTCACTATTATTCTACAATGTAGAAAATAGTCAAGCTAAAGAAAAACCCTTGAATGAGTTGCTGTGTCCAAACTTCTGACTGGTACTGTATATGCATATATTAAATATATATATGTGTGTATGTAAAAACACTTAGTGTGTCGGTATAATGCTTTATAACATGTTATAATCACGTATGTGTCACTTCCTGACCGTAGTTCCATTTTTATGTCTCTATTTTAGTTTGGTCAGGGTGTGAGTTGGGGTGGGCATTCTATGTTTTGGTTCTGTGTGTTATATTTCTAGGTGTTTGGCCTGGTATGGTTCCCAATCAGAGGCAGCTGTCAATCGTTGTCTCTGATTGAGAACCATACTTAGGCAGCCTGTTTTCCCACTATGGGTTGTGGGTAGTTGTTTTCCGTTTCAGTGTTTGCACCATATGGGACTGTTTCGGTTTTAATTTATTCTCATTCTTTTGTATTTAGTGTTCAGTTAATTAAAGGAAATATGAACACGTACCACGCTGCGCTTTGGTCTACTCCTTCTTCCTCAGACGAATATCGTTACAGTATGAGCCTTTAAAATGCCTTATTTGATCCGATTTGGCCAGTGGGAAACGCTGATGGTGGCAAGCGTACCTGTCAAATATGGTGATTGCCTTAAACAATGCCTTCTCTACCTCCTATATCATGTTTTGTATCATAAGATTCTTCACTGGAGGGACATTCTCTGGAATAAGCATAATCTCCACTGTACTCACTGAGTTAGTGACTGATTGTACTTTGTTTTCTATAGTGTTATATATCGTATAATACTTTAATATGTATTATTATAATATCCCTCGAAAAACAGGCATTAAACCGCAAGGGAATTGATCTTGGTTAAATTAGGGGTTAAATGAAATAGTTTCAAGTTTTAATGTCAAATGCACAAGTACAGTGAAATGCCTTTCTTGCTAACTCAAAACCCAACAATGCAATAATCAATAACAATGTATTACTAGAAAAAACACACAAGAAATAATACAATAAAGTAAGTAAGCTTACTATATACAGGAAATATTTTTATAAAGTCAGTTCCAATACACTGGGATTTCATACATTATTCATATGAAAAGGTTGATGACTGATTTAGTGATATATTGCATGACTCAGGGATCTGTGATGTTAATTAATGCTGAAGTTTCTTGGAATATTCATCTTGTTCTTTGTTCTATTCAGCTTGTACTTTGTTCTATTCAGCTTGTTCTTTGTTCTATTCAGCTTGTTCTATTCAGCTTGTTCTTTTGTTCTATTCAGCTTGTTCTTTTGTTCTATTCAGCTTGTTCTATTCAGCTTGTTCTATTCAGCTTGTTCTTTTGTTCTATTCAGATTGTTCTTTGTTCTATTCAGCTTGTTCTTTTGTTCTATTCAGCTTGTTCTTGTGTTCTATTCAGCTTGTTCTTTTGTTCTATTCAGCTTGTTCTTTTGTTCTATTCAGCTTGTTCTTTTGTTCTATTCAGCTTGTTCTTTTGTTCTATTCAGCTTGTTCTTTTGTTCTATTCAGCTTGTTCTTTTGTTCTATTCAGCTTGTACTTTTGTTCTATTCAGCTTGTTCTTTTGTTCTATTCAGCTTGTTCTTGTGTTCTATTCAGCTTGTACTTTGTTCTATTTTGCTTGTTCTTTTGTTCTATTCAGCTTGTACTTTTGTTCTATTCAGCTTGTTCTTTTGTTCTATTCAGCTTGTTCTTTTGTTCTATTCAGCTTGTTCTTTTGTTCTATTCAGCTTGTTCTTTTGTTCTATTCAGCTTGTTCTTTTGTTCTATTCAGCTTGTTCTTTTGTTCTATTCAGCTTGTTCTTTTGTTCTATTCAGCTTGTTCTTTTGTTCTATTCAGCTTGTACTTTTGTTCTATTCAGCTTGTTCTTTTGTTCTATTCAGCTTGTTCTTTTGTTCTATTCAGCTTGTTCTTTTGTTCTATTCAGCTTGTTCTTTTGTTCTATTCAGCTTGTTCTTTTGTTCTATTCAGCTTGTTCTTTTGTTCTATTCAGCTTGTTCTTTTGTTCTATTCAGCTTGTTCTTTTGTTCTATTCAGCTTGTTCTTTTGTTCTATTCAGCTTGTTCTATTCAGCTTGTTCTTTTGTTCTATTCAGCTTGTTCTTTTGTTCTATTCAGCTTGTTCTTTTGTTCTATTCAGCTTGTTCTTTTGTTCTATTCAGCTTGTACTTTTGTTCTATTCAGCTTGTTCTTTTGTTCTATTCAGCTTGTTCTTTTGTTCTATTCAGCTTGTTCTTTTGTTCTATTCAGCTTGTTCTTTTGTTCTATTCAGCTTGTTCTTTTGTTCTATTCAGCTTGTTCTTTTGTTCTATTCAGCTTGTTATTTTGTTCTATTCAGCTTGTTCTTTTGTTCTATTCAGCTTGTTCTTTTGTTCTATTCAGCTTGTTCTTTTGTTCTATTCAGCTTGTTCTATTCAGCTTGTTCTTTGTTCTATTCAGCTTGTACTTTGTTCTATTCAGCTTGTTCTTTGTTCTATTCAGCTTGTTCTTTGTTCTATTCAGCTTGTTCTTTGTTCTATTCAGCTTGTTCTTTGTTCTATTCAGCTTGTACTTTGTTCTATTCAGCTTGTTCTTTGTTCTATTCAGCTTGTACTTTGTTCTATTCAGCTTGTTCTATTCAGCTTGTTCTTTGTTCTATTCAGCTTGTACTTTGTTCTATTCAGCTTGTTCTATTCAGCTTGTTCTTTTGTTCTATTCAGCTTGTTCTTTTGTTCTATTCAGCTTGTTCTTTGTTCTATTCAGCTTGTACTTTGTTCTATTCAGCTTGTTCTATTCAGCTTGTTCTTTTGTTCTATTCAGCTTGTTCTATTCAGCTTGTTCTTTGTTCTATTCAGCTTGTTCTATTCAGCTTGTTCTTTTGTTCTATTCAGCTTGTTCTATTCAGCTTGTTCTTTGTTCTATTCCGCTTGTTCTTTTGTTCTAGTCAGCTTGTTATTTTGTTCTATTCAGCTTGTTCTTTTGTTCTATTCAGCTTGTACTTTGTTCTATTCAGCTTGTTCTTTTGTTCTATTCAGATTGTTCTTTGTTCTATTCAGCTTGTTCTTTTGTTCTATTCAGCTTGTTCTTTTGTTCTATTCAGATTGTTCTTTTGTTCTATTCAGCTTGTACTTTGTTATATTTTGCTTGTTCTTTTGTTCTATTCAGATTGTTCTTTGTTCTATTCAGCTTGTTCTTTTGTTCTATTCAGCTTGTACTTTGTTCTATTCAGCTTGTTCTATTCAGCTTGTTCTTTTGTTCTATTCAGCTTGTTCTATTCAGCTTGTTCTTTGTTCTATTCAGCTTGTTCTATTCAGCTTGTTCTTTTGTTCTATTCAGCTTGTTCTTTTGTTCTATTCAGCTTGTTCTTTTGTTCTATTCAGCTTGTACTTTTGTTCTATTCAGCTTGTTCTTTTGTTCTATTCAGCTTGTTCTTTTGTTCTATTCAGATTGTTCTTTGTTCTATTCAGCTTGTTCTTTTGTTCTATTCAGCTTGTTCTTTTGTTCTATTCAGCTTGTTCTTTTGTTCTATTCAGATTGTTCTTTTGTTCTATTCAGCTTGTTCTTTTGTTCTATTCAGATTGTTCTTTCTTCTATTCAGCTTGTTCTTTTGTTCTATTCAGCTTGTTCTTTTGTTCTATTCAGCTTGTACTTTGTTCTATTTTGCTTGTTCTTTTGTTCTATTCAGCTTGTTCTTTTGTTCTATTCAGCTTGTTCTTTTGTTCTATTCAGATTGTTCTTTTGTTCTATTCAGCTTGTTCTTTTGTTCTATTCAGCTTGTTCTTTGTTCTATTCAGCTTGTTCTTTTGTTCTATTCAGCTTGTTCTTTTGTTCTATTCAGCTTGTTCTTTTGTTCTATTCAGCTTGTTCTTTTGTTCTATTCAGCTTGTTCTTTTGTTCTATTCAGCTTGTTCTTTTGTTCTATTCAGCTTGTTCTTTTGTTCTATTCAGCTTGTTCTTTTGTTCTATTCAGCTTGTACTTTTGTTCTATTCAGCTTGTTCTTTTGTTCTATTCAGCTTGTTCTTTTGTTCTATTCAGCTTGTTCTTTTGTTCTATTCAGCTTGTTCTTTTGTTCTATTCAGCTTGTTCTTTGTTCTATTCAGCTTGTTCTTTTGTTCTATTCAGCTTGTTCTTTTGTTCTATTCAGCTTGTTCTTTTGTTCTATTCAGCTTGTTCTTTTGTTCTATTCAGCTTGTTCTTTTGTTCTATTCAGCTTGTTCTTTTGTTCTATTCAGCTTGTTCTTTTGTTCTATTCAGCTTGTTCTTTTGTTCTATTCAGCTTGTTCTTTTGTTCTATTCAGCTTGTTCTTTTGTTCTATTCAGCTTGTTCTTTGTTCTATTCAGCTTGTTCTTTTGTTCTATTCAGCTTGTTCTTTTGTTCTATTCAGCTTGTTCTTTTGTTCTATTCAGCTTGTTCTTTTGTTCTATTCAGCTTGTTCTTTTGTTCTATTCAGCTTGTTCTTTGTTCTATTCAGCTTGTTCTTTGTTCTATTCAGCTTGTTCTTTTGTTCTATTCAGCTTGTTCTTTTGTTCTATTCAGCTTGTTCCTTTGTTCTATTCAGCTTGTTCTTTTGTTCTATTCAGCTTGTTCTTTTGTTCTATTCAGCTTGTTCTTTTGTTCTATTCAGCTTGTTCTTTTGTTCTATTCAGCTTGTTCTTTGTTCTATTCAGCTTGTTCTTTTGTTCTATTCAGCTTGTTCTTTTGTTCTATTCAGCTTGTTCTTTGTTCTATTCAGCTTGTTCTTTTGTTCTATTCAGCTTGTTCTTTTGTTCTATTCAGCTTGTTCTTTTGTTCTATTCAGCTTGTTCTTTTGTTCTATTCAGCTTGTTCTTTTGTTCTATTCAGCTTGTTCTTTGTTCTATTCAGCTTGTTCTTTTGTTCTATTCAGCTTGTTCTTTTGTTCTATTCAGCTTGTTCTTTGTTCTATTCAGCTTGTTCTTTTGTTCTATTCAGCTTGTTCTTTGTTCTATTCAGCTTGTTCTTTTGTTCTATTCAGCTTGTTCTTTTGTTCTATTCAGCTTGTTCTTTTGTTCTATTCAGCTTGTTCTTTTGTTCTATTCAGCTTGTTCTTTTGTTCTATTCAGCTTGTTCTTTTGTTCTATTCAGCTTGTTCTTTTGTTCTATTCAGCTTGTTCTTTTGTTCTATTCAGCTTGTTCTTTTGTTCTATTCAGCTTGTTCTTTTGTTCTATTCAGCTTGTTCTTTTGTTCTATTCAGCTTGTTCTTTTGTTCTATTCAGCTTGTTCTTTTGTTCTATTCAGCTTGTTCTTTTGCTTGCTTGTTCTTTTGTTCTATTCAGCTTGTTCTTTTGTTCTATTCAGCTTGTTCTTTTGTTCTATTCAGCTTGTTCTTTTGTTCTATTCAGCTTGTTCTTTTGTTCTATTCAGCTTGTTCTTTTGTTCTATTCAGCTTGTTCTTTTGTTCTATTCAGCTTGTTCTTTTGTTCTATTCAGCTTGTTCTTTTGTTCTATTCAGCTTGTTCTTTTGTTCTATTCAGCTTGTTCTTTTGTTCTATTCAGCTTGTTCTTTTGTTCTATTCAGCTTGTTCTTTTGTTCTATTCAGCTTGTTCTTTTGTTCTATTCAGCTTGTTCTTTTGTTCTATTCAGCTTGTTCTTTTGTTCTATTCAGCTTGTTCTTTTGTTCTATTCAGCTTGTTCTTTTGTTCTATTCAGCTTGTTCTTTTGTTCTATTCAGCTTGTTCTTTTGTTCTATTCAGCTTGTTCTTTTGTTCTATTCAGCTTGTTCTTTTGTTCTATTCAGCTTGTACTTTTGTTCTATTCAGCTTGTTCTTTTGTTCTATTCAGCTTGTTCTTTTGTTCTATTCAGCTTGTTCTTTTGTTCTATTCAGCTTGTTCTTTTGTTCTATTCAGCTTGTTCTTTTGTTCTATTCAGCTTGTTCTTTTGTTCTATTCAGCTTGTTCTTTTGTTCTATTCAGCTTGTTCTTTTGTTCTATTCAGCTTGTTCTTTTGTTCTATTCAGCTTGTTCTTTTGTTCTATTCAGCTTGTTCTTTTGTTCTATTCAGCTTGTTCTTTTGTTCTATTCAGCTTGTTTTTGTTCTATTCAGCTTGTTCTTTTGTTCTATTCAGCTTGTTCTTTTGTTCTATTCAGCTTGTTCTTTTGTTCTATTCAGCTTGTTCTTTTGTTCTATTCAGCTTGTTCTTTTGTTCTATTCAGCTTGTTCTTTTGTTCTATTCAGCTTGTTCTTTTGTTCTATTCAGCTTGTTCTTTTGTTCTATTCAGCTTGTTCTTTTGTTCTATTCAGCTTGTTCTTTTGTTCTATTCAGCTTGTTCTTTTGTTCTATTCAGTTCTTTTGTTCTATTTTGTTCTTTTGTTCTATTCAGCTTGTTCTTTTGTTCTATTCAGCTTGTTCTTTTGTTCTATTCAGCTTGTTCTTTTGTTCTATTCAGCTTGTTCTTTTGTTCTATTCAGCTTGTTCTTTTGTTCTATTCAGCTTGTTCTTTTGTTCTATTCAGCTTGTTCTTTTGTTCTATTCAGCTTGTTCTTTTGTTCTATTCAGCTTGTTCTTTTGTTCTATTCAGTTCTTTTGTTCTTTTGTTCTATTCAGCTTGTTCTTTTGTTCTATTCAGCTTGTTCTTTTGTTCTATTCAGCTTGTTCTTTTGTTCTATTCAGCTTGTTCTTTTGTTCTATTCAGCTTGTTCTTTTGTTCTATTCAGCTTGTTCTTTTGTTCTATTCAGCTTGTTCTTTTGTTCTATTCAGCTTGTTCTTTTGTTCTATTCAGCTTGTTCTTTTGTTCTATTCAGCTTGTTCTTTTGTTCTATTCAGCTTGTTCTTTTGTTCTATTCAGCTTGTTCTTTTGTTCTATTCAGCTTGTTCTTTTGTTCTATTCAGCTTGTTCTTTTGTTCTATTCAGCTTGTTCTTTTGTTCTATTCAGCTTGTTCTTTTGTTCTATTCAGCTTGTTCTTTTGTTCTATTCAGCTTGTTCTTTTGTTCTATTCAGCTTGTTTTGTTCTATTCAGCTTGTTCTTTTGTTCTATTCAGCTTGTTCTTTTGTTCTATTCAGCTTGTTCTTTTGTTCTATTCAGCTTGTTCTTTTGTTCTATTCAGCTTGTTCTTTTGTTCTATTCTATTCAGCTTGCTTGTTCTTTTGTTCTATTCAGCTTGTTCTTTTGTTCTATTCAGCTTGTTCTTTTGTTCTATTCAGCTTGTTCTTTTGTTCTATTCAGCTTGTTCTTTGTTCTATTCAGCTTGTTCTTTTGTTCTATTCAGCTTGTTCTTTTGCTTGTTCTTTTGTTCTATTCAGCTTGTTCTTTTGTTCTATTCAGCTTGTTCTTTTGTTCTATTCAGCTTGTTCTTTTGTTCTATTCAGCTTGTTCTTTTGTTCTATTCAGCTTGTTCTTTTGTTCTATTCAGCTTGTTCTTTTGTTCTATTCAGCTTGTACTTTGTTCTATTCAGCTTGTTCTTTTGTTCTATTCAGCTTGTTCTTTTGTTCTATTCAGCTTGTTCTTTTGTTCTATTCAGCTTGTTCTTTTGTTCTATTCAGCTTGTTCTTTTGTTCTATTCAGCTTGTTCTTTTGTTCTATTCAGCTTGTTCTTTTGTTCTATTCAGCTTGTTCTTTTGTTCTATTCAGCTTGTTCTTTTGTTCTATTCAGCTTGTTCTTTTGTTCTATTCAGCTTGTTCTTTTGTTCTATTCAGCTTGTTCTTTTGTTCTATTCAGCTTGTTCTTTTGTTCTATTCAGCTTGTTCTTTTGTTCTATTCAGCTTGTTCTTTTGTTCTATTCAGCTTGTTCTTTTGTTCTATTCAGCTTGTTCTTTTGTTCTATTCAGCTTGTTCTTTTGTTCTATTCAGCTTGTTCTTTTGTTCTATTCAGCTTGTTCTTTTGTTCTATTTTGTTCTTTTGTTCAGCTTGTTCTTTGTTCTATTCAGCTTGTTCTTTTGTTCTATTCAGCTTGTTCTTTTGTTCTATTCAGCTTGTTCTTTTGTTCTATTCAGCTTGTTCTTGTTCTTTGTTCTATTCAGCTTGTTCTTTTGTTCTATTCAGCTTGTTCTTTTGTTCTATTCAGTTCTTTTGTCAGCTTGTTCTTTTGTTCTATTCAGCTTGTTCTTTTGTTCTATTCAGCTTGTTCTTTTGTTCTATTCAGCTTGTTCTTTTGTTCTATTCAGCTTGTTCTTTTGTTCTATTCAGCTTGTTCTTTTGTTCTATTCAGCTTGTTCTTTTGTTCTATTCAGCTTGTTCTTTTGTTCTTTTCAGCTTGTTCTTTTGTTCTATTCAGATTGTTCTTTTGTTCTATTCAGCTTGCTTGTTCTTTTGTTCTATTCAGCTTGTTCTTTTGTTCTATTCAGCTTGTTCTTTTGTTCTATTCAGCTTGTTCTATTCAGCTTGTTCTATTCAGCTTGTTCTTTTGTTCTATTCAGCTTGTTCTTTTGTTCTATTCAGCTTGTTCTATTGTTCTATTCAGCTTGTTCTTTTGTTCTATTCAGCTTGTTCTTTTGTTCTATTCAGCTTGTTCTATTCAGCTTGTTTGTTCTATTCAGCTTGTTCTTTTGTTCTATTCAGCTTGTTCTTTTGTTCTATTCAGCTTGTTCTATTCAGCTTGTTCTATTCAGCTTGTTCTTTTGTTCTATTCAGCTTGTTCTTTTGTTCTATTCAGCTTGTACTTTTGTTCTATTCAGCTTGTTCTTTTGTTCTATTCAGCTTGTTCTTGTGTTCTATTCAGCTTGTACTTTGTTCTATTTTGCTTGTTCTTTTGTTCTATTCAGCTTGTTCTTTTGTTCTATTCAGCTTGTTCTTTTGTTCTATTCAGCTTGTACTTTTGTTCTATTCAGCTTGTTCTTTTGTTCTATTCAGCTTGTACTTTTGTTCTATTCAGCTTGTTCTTTTGTTCTATTCAGCTTGTTCTTTTGTTCTATTCAGCTTGTTCTTTTGTTCTATTCAGCTTGTTCTTTTGTTCTATTCAGCTTGTTCTTTTGTTCTATTTTGCTTGTTCTTTTGTTCTATTCAGCTTGTTCTTTTGTTCTATTCAGCTTGTTCTTTTGTTCTATTCAGCTTGTTCTTTTGTTCTATTCAGCTTGTTCTTTTGTTCTATTCAGCTTGTTCTTTTGTTCTATTCAGCTTGTTCTTTTGTTCTATTCAGCTTGTTCTTTTGTTCTATTCAGCTTGTTCTTTTGTTCTATTCAGCTTGTTCTTTTGTTCTATTCAGCTTGTTCTTTGTTCTATTCAGCTTGTTCTTTTGTACTTTGTTCTATTTTGCTTGTTCTTTTGTTCTATTCAGCTTGTACTTTTGTTCTATTCAGCTTGTTCTTTTGTTCTATTCAGCTTGTTCTTTTGTTCTATTCAGCTTGTTCTTTTGTTCTATTCAGCTTGTTCTTTTGTTCTATTCAGCTTGTTCTTTTGTTCTATTCAGCTTGTTCTTTTGTTCTATTCAGCTTGTTCTTTTGTTCTATTCAGCTTGTTCTTTTGTTCTATTCAGCTTGTACTTTTGTTCTATTCAGCTTGTTCTTTTGTTCTATTCAGCTTGTTCTTTTGTTCTATTCAGCTTGTTCTTTTGTTCTATTCAGCTTGTTCTTTTGTTCTATTCAGCTTGTTCTTTTGTTCTATTCAGCTTGTTCTATTCAGCTTGTTCTTTGTTCTATTCAGCTTGTACTTTGTTCTATTCAGCTTGTTCTTTGTTCTATTCAGCTTGTTCTTTGTTCTATTCAGCTTGTTCTTTGTTCTATTCAGCTTGTTCTTTGTTCTATTCAGCTTGTTCTTTGTTCTATTCAGCTTGTACTTTGTTCTATTCAGCTTGTTCTATTCAGCTTGTTCTTTGTTCTATTCAGCTTGTACTTTGTTCTATTCAGCTTGTTCTATTCAGCTTGTTCTTTTGTTCTATTCAGCTTGTTCTTTTGTTCTATTCAGCTTGTTCTTTGTTCTATTCAGCTTGTACTTTGTTCTATTCAGCTTGTTCTATTCAGCTTGTTCTTTTGTTCTATTCAGCTTGTTCTATTCAGCTTGTTCTTTGTTCTATTCAGCTTGTTCTATTCAGCTTGTTCTTTTGTTCTATTCAGCTTGTTCTATTCAGCTTGTTCTTTGTTCTATTCAGCTTGTTATTTTGTTCTAGTCAGCTTGTTATTTTGTTCTATTCAGCTTGTTCTTTTGTTCTATTCAGCTTGTACTTTGTTCTATTCAGCTTGTTCTTTTGTTCTATTCAGATTGTTCTTTGTTCTATTCAGCTTGTTCTTTTGTTCTATTCAGCTTGTTCTTTTGTTCTATTCAGATTGTTCTTTTGTTCTATTCAGCTTGTACTTTGTTATATTTTGCTTGTTCTTTTGTTCTATTCAGATTGTTCTTTGTTCTATTCAGCTTGTTCTTTTGTTCTATTCAGCTTGTACTTTGTTCTATTCAGCTTGTTCTATTCAGCTTGTTCTTTTGTTCTATTCAGCTTGTTCTATTCAGCTTGTTCTTTTGTTCTATTCAGCTTGTTCTTTTGTTCTATTCAGCTTGTTCTTTTGTTCTATTCAGCTTGTTCTTTTGTTCTATTCAGCTTGTTCTTTTGTTCTATTCAGCTTGTTCTTTTGTTCTATTCAGCTTGTACTTTGTTCTATTCAGCTTGTTCTTTTGTTCTATTCAGCTTGTTCTTTGTTCTATTCAGCTTGTTCTTTTGTTCTATTCAGCTTGTTCTTTTGTTCTATTCAGCTTGTTCTTTTGTTCTATTCAGCTTGTTCTTTTGTTCTATTCAGCTTGTTCTTTGTTCTATTCAGCTTGTTCTTTGTTCTATTCAGCTTGTTCTTTTGTTCTATTCAGCTTGTTCTTTTGTTCTATTCAGCTTGTTCCTTTGTTCTATTCAGCTTGTTCTTTTGTTCTATTCAGCTTGTTCTTTTGTTCTATTCAGCTTGTACTTTGTTCTATTCAGCTTGTTCTTTTGTTCTATTCAGCTTGTTCTTTTGTTCTATTCAGCTTGTTCTTTTGTTCTATTCAGCTTGTTCTTTTGTTCTATTCAGCTTGTTCTTTTGTTCTATTCAGCTTGTTCTTTTGTTCTATTCAGCTTGTTCTTTTGTTCTTTTCAGCTTGTTCTTTTGTTCTATTCAGATTGTTCTTTTGTTCTATTCAGCTTGTTCTTTGTTCTATTCAGCTTGTTCTATTCAGCTTGTTCTTTTGTTCTATTCAGCTTGTTCTTTTGTTCTATTCAGCTTGTTCTATTCAGCTTGTTCTATTCAGCTTGTTCTTTTGTTCTATTCAGCTTGTTCTTTTGTTCTATTCAGCTTGTTCTATTGTTCTATTCAGCTTGTTCTTTTGTTCTATTCAGCTTGTTCTTTTGTTCTATTCAGCTTGTTCTTTGTTCTATTCAGCTTGTTCTATTCAGCTTGTTCTTTTGTTCTATTCAGCTTGTTCTATTCAGCTTGTTCTATTCAGCTTGTTCTTTTGTTCTATTCAGCTTGTTCTTTTGTTCTATTCAGCTTGTACTTTTGTTCTATTCAGCTTGTTCTTTTGTCTTTTGTTCTATTCAGCTTGTTCTTGTGTTCTATTCAGCTTGTACTTTGTTCTATTTTGCTTGTTCTTTTGTTCTATTCAGCTTGTTCTTTTGTTCTATTCAGCTTGTTCTTTTGTTCTATTCAGCTTGTACTTTTGTTCTATTCAGCTTGTTCTTTTGTTCTATTCAGCTTGTACTTTTGTTCTATTCAGCTTGTTCTTTTGTTCTATTCAGCTTGTTCTTTTGTTCTATTCAGCTTGTTCTTTTGTTCTATTCAGCTTGTTCTTTTGTTCTATTCAGCTTGTTCTTTTGTTCTATTTTGCTTGTTCTTTTGTTCTATTCAGCTTGTTCTTGTGTTCTATTCAGCTTGTTCTTTTGTTCTATTCAGCTTGTTCTTTTGTTCTATTCAGCTTGTTCTTTTGTTCTATTCAGCTTGTTCTTTTGTTCTATTCAGCTTGTTCTTTTGTTCTATTCAGCTTGTTCTTTTGTTCTATTCAGCTTGTACTTTTGTTCTATTCAGCTTGTTCTTTTGTTCTATTCAGCTTGTTCTTGTGTTCTATTCAGCTTGTACTTTGTTCTATTTTGCTTGTTCTTTTGTTCTATTCAGCTTGTACTTTTGTTCTATTCAGCTTGTTCTTTTGTTCTATTCAGCTTGTTCTTTTGTTCTATTCAGCTTGTTCTTTTGTTCTATTCAGCTTGTTCTTTTGTTCTATTCAGCTTGTTATTTTGTTCTATTCAGCTTGTTCTTTTGTTCTATTCAGCTTGTTCTTTTGTTCTATTCAGCTTGTTCTTTTGTTCTATTCAGCTTGTACTTTTGTTCTATTCAGCTTGTTCTTTTGTTCTATTCAGCTTGTTCTTTTGTTCTATTCAGCTTGTTCTTTTGTTCTATTCAGCTTGTTCTTTTGTTCTATTCAGCTTGTTCTTTTGTTCTATTCAGCTTGTTCTTTTGTTCTATTCAGCTTGTTCTATTCAGCTTGTTCTTTGTTCTATTCAGCTTGTACTTTGTTCTATTCAGCTTGTTCTTTGTTCTATTCAGCTTGTTCTTTGTTCTATTCAGCTTGTTCTTTGTTCTATTCAGCTTGTTCTTTGTTCTATTCAGCTTGTACTTTGTTCTATTCAGCTTGTTCTTTGTTCTATTCAGCTTGTACTTTGTTCTATTCAGCTTGTTCTATTCAGCTTGTTCTTTGTTCTATTCAGCTTGTACTTTGTTCTATTCAGCTTGTTCTATTCAGCTTGTTCTTTTGTTCTGTTCAGCTTGTTCTTTTGTTCTATTCAGCTTGTTCTTTGTTCTATTCAGCTTGTACTTTGTTCTATTCAGCTTGTTCTATTCAGCTTGTTCTTTTGTTCTATTCAGCTTGTTCTATTCAGCTTGTTCTTTGTTCTATTCAGCTTGTTCTATTCAGCTTGTTCTTTTGTTCTATTCAGCTTGTTCTATTCAGCTTGTTCTTTGTTCTATTCAGCTTGTTATTTTGTTCTAGTCAGCTTGTTATTTTGTTCTATTCAGCTTGTTCTTTTGTTCTATTCAGCTTGTACTTTGTTCTATTCAGCTTGTTCTTTTGTTCTATTCAGATTGTTCTTTGTTCTATTCAGCTTGTTCTTTTGTTCTATTCAGCTTGTTCTTTTGTTCTATTCAGATTGTTCTTTTGTTCTATTCAGCTTGTACTTTGTTATATTTTGCTTGTTCTTTTGTTCTATTCAGATTGTTCTTTGTTCTATTCAGCTTGTTCTTTTGTTCTATTCAGCTTGTACTTTGTTCTATTCAGCTTGTTCTATTCAGCTTGTTCTTTTGTTCTATTCAGCTTGTTCTATTCAGCTTGTTCTTTTGTTCTATTCAGCTTGTTCTTTTGTTCTATTCAGCTTGTTCTTTTGTTCTATTCAGCTTGTACTTTTGTTCTATTCAGCTTGTTCTTTTGTTCTATTCAGCTTGTTCTTTTGTTCTATTCAGATTGTTCTTTGTTCTATTCAGCTTGTTCTTTTGTTCTATTCAGCTTGTTCTTTTGTTCTATTCAGCTTGTTCTTTTGTTCTATTCAGATTGTTCTTTTGTTCTATTCAGCTTGTTCTTTTGTTCTATTCAGATTGTTCTTTGTTCTATTCAGCTTGTTCTTTTGTTCTATTCAGCTTGTTCTTTTGTTCTATTCAGCTTGTACTTTGTTCTATTTTGCTTGTTCTTTTGTTCTATTCAGCTTGTTCTTTTGTTCTATTCAGCTTGTTATTTTGTTCTATTCAGATTGTTCTTTTGTTCTATTCAGCTTGTTGTTTGGTTCTATTCAGATTGTTCTTTGTTCTATTCAGCTTGTTCTTTTGTTCTATTCAGCTTGTTCTTTGTTCTATTCAGCTTGTTCTTTTGTTCTATTCAGCTTGTTCTTTTGTTCTATTCAGCTTGTTCTTTTGTTCTATTCAGCTTGTTCTTTGTTCTATTTTGCTTGTTCTTTTGTTCTATTCAGCTTGTTCTTTTGTTCTATTCAGCTTGTACTTTTGTTCTATTCAGCTTGTTCTTTTGTTCTATTCAGCTTGTTCTTGTGTTCTATTCAGCTTGTACTTTGTTCTATTTTGCTTGTTCTTTTGTTCTATTCAGCTTGTTCTTTTGTTCTATTCAGCTTGTTCTTTTGTTCTATTCAGCGTGTACTTTTGTTCTATTCAGCTTGTTCTTGTGTTCTATTCAGCTTGTTCTTTTGTTCTATTCAGCTTGTTCTTTTGTTCTATTCAGCTTGTTCTTTTGTTCTATTCAGCTTGTTCTTTTGTTCTATTCAGCTTGTTCTTTTGTTCTATTCAGCTTGTTCTTTTGTTCTATTCAGCTTGTTCTTTTGTTCTATTCAGCTTGTTCTTTGTTCTATTCAGCTTGTTCTTTTGTTCTATTCAGCTTGTTCTTTGTTCTATTCAGATTGTTCTTTGTTCTATTCAGCTTGTTCTTTTGTTCTATTCAGCTTGTTCTTTTGTTCTATTCAGCTTGTTCTTTTGTTCTATTCAGCTTGTTCTTTTGTTCTATTCAGCTTGTTCTTTGTTCTATTCAGCTTGTTCTATTCAGCTTGTTCTTTTGTTCTATTCAGCTTGTTCTTTTGTTCTATTCAGCTTGTACTTTTGTTCTATTCAGCTTGTTCTTTTGTTCTATTCAGCTTGTTCTTTTGTTCTATTCAGCTTGTTCTTTTGTTCTATTCAGCTTGTTCTTTTGTTCTATTCAGCTTGTTCTTTGTTCTATTCAGCTTGTTCTTTTGTTCTTTTCAGCTTGTTCTTTGTTCTATTCAGATTGTTCTTTGTTCTATTCAGCTTGTTCTTTTGTTCTATTCAGCTTGTTCTTTTGTTCTATTCAGCTTGTTCTTTGTTCTATTCAGCTTGTTCTTTTGTTCTATTCAGCTTGTTCTTTTGTTCTATTCAGCTTGTACTTTGTTCTATTTTGCTTGTTCTTTTGTTCTATTCAGCTTGTTCTTTTGTTCTATTCAGCTTGTTCTTTTGTTCTATTCAGCTTGTTCTTTTGTTCTATTCAGCTTGTACTTTGTTCTATTTTGCTTGTTCTTTTGTTCTATTCAGCTTGTACTTTTGTTCTATTCAGCTTGTTCTTTTGTTCTATTCAGCTTGTTCTTTTGTTCTATTCAGCTTGTTCTTTTGTTCTATTCAGCTTGTTCTTTTGTTCTATTCAGCTTGTTCTTTTGTTCTATTCAGCTTGTACTTTTGTTCTATTCAGCTTGTTCTTTTGTTCTATTCAGCTTGTTCTTTTGTTCTATTCAGCTTGTTCTTTTGTTCTATTCAGCTTGTTCTTTTGTTCTATTCAGCTTGTTCTTTTGTTCTATTCAGCTTGTTCTTTTGTTCTATTCAGCTTGTTCTTGTGTTCTATTCAGCTTGTACTTTGTTCTATTTTGCTTGTTCTTTTGTTCTATTCAGCTTGTTCTTTTGTTCTATTCAGCTTGTTCTTTTGTTCTATTCAGCTTGTACTTTTGTTCTATTCAGCTTGTACTTTTGTTCTATTCAGCTTGTTCTTTTGTTCTATTCAGCTTGTTCTTTTGTTCTATTCAGCTTGTACTTTGTTCTATTCAGCTTGTTCTTTTGTTCTATTCAGATTGTTCTTTGTTCTATTCAGCTTGTTCTTTTGTTCTATTCAGCTTGTTCTTTTGTTCTATTCAGCTTGTTCTTTTGTTCTATTCAGCTTGTTCTTTTGTTCTATTCAGATTGTTCTTTGTTCTATTCAGCTTGTTCTTTTGTTCTATTCAGCTTGTTCTTTTGTTCTATTCAGCTTGTTCTTTTGTTCTATTCAGCTTGTTCTTTTGTTCTATTCAGCTTGTTCTTTTGTTCTATTCAGCTTGTACTTTGTTCTATTCAGCTTGTTCTTTTGTTCTATTCAGCTTGTTCTTTGTTCTATTCAGCTTGTTCTTTTGTTCTATTCAGCTTGTTCTTTTGTTCTATTCAGCTTGTTCTTTTGTTCTATTCAGCTTGTTCTTTTGTTCTATTCAGCTTGTTCTTTGTTCTATTCAGCTTGTTCTTTGTTCTATTCAGCTTGTTCTTTTGTTCTATTCAGCTTGTTCTTTTGTTCTATTCAGCTTGTTCTTTTGTTCTATTCAGCTTGTTCTTTTGTTCTATTCAGCTTGTTCTTTTGTTCTATTCAGCTTGTACTTTGTTCTATTCAGCTTGTTCTTTTGTTCTATTCAGCTTGTTCTTTTGTTCTATTCAGCTTGTTCTTTTGTTCTATTCAGCTTGTTCTTTGTTCTATTCAGCTTGTTCTATTCAGCTTGTTCTTTTGTTCTATTCAGCTTGTTCTTTGTTCTATTCAGCTTGTTCTATTCAGATTGTTCTTTTGTTCTATTCAGCTTGTTCTTTGTTCTATTCAGCTTGTTCTATTCAGCTTGTTCTTTTGTTCTATTCAGCTTGTTCTTTTGTTCTATTCAGCTTGTTCTATTCAGCTTGTTCTATTCAGCTTGTTCTTTTGTTCTATTCAGCTTGTTCTTTTGTTCTATTCAGCTTGTTCTATTGTTCTATTCAGCTTGTTCTTTTGTTCTATTCAGCTTGTTCTTTTGTTCTATTCAGCTTGTTCTTTGTTCTATTCAGCTTGTTCTATTCAGCTTGTTATTTTGTTCTATTCAGCTTGTTCTATTCAGCTTGTTCTATTCAGCTTGTTCTTTTGTTCTATTCAGCTTGTTCTTTTGTTCTATTCAGCTTGTACTTTTGTTCTATTCAGCTTGTTCTTTTGTTCTATTCAGCTTGTTCTTGTGTTCTATTCAGCTTGTACTTTGTTCTATTTTGCTTGTTCTTTTGTTCTATTCAGCTTGTTCTTTTGTTCTATTCAGCTTGTTCTTTTGTTCTATTCAGCTTGTACTTTTGTTCTATTCAGCTTGTTCTTTTGTTCTATTCAGCTTGTACTTTTGTTCTATTCAGCTTGTTCTTTTGTTCTATTCAGCTTGTTCTTTTGTTCTATTCAGCTTGTTCTTTTGTTCTATTTTGCTTGTTCTTTGTTCTATTCAGATTGTTCTTTGTTCTATTCAGATTGTTCTTTGTTCTATTCAGCTTGTTCTTTGTTCTACATTTAAAGGAGCAGCATGCTTAGAAACTCTTAAAATGTCTTAGTACTGCTTCTTACTTTATCATATTCCATTGGGCCATCCATTGGGACATCCATTGTCATTTGACACGAGTTGCTAGTTAAAATGTCACATGTATAACCTGTTGCATATTTTTAATAAGTTCCTTATTTTATGTGACCTGTAGGTATGGAGTTGTGTACACATATTACTGAATCAGCCTGAACAACACTGGGTTTGGCATGAACATCTACTTCACACAGTTCATATATGTTGTCATGGAGATGCCTGGAAAGATTGCAGTCTATCACTTCTTGAACAAGATTGGCCGAAAACCTGGAAAGGTTTTTTTTTTGACTGGAGCCTGTGTCTTCAACATATTTGCTCCTCAAGGTATTTGTTGGTTCCTAAAATATATTGTTAGCAAATAATGTAGTATTCGACTTTGCAACAATGCGCTACACATGTTAAGATTTTACTTCACTTTACGTTTCTACTTACTTACTTACATACCTTTGAGTTCCTTGTGGCCATCGACACAGTTTGTTTTCTCTTTCTGCACTTGCATTTTGAGCCCTGTGTGTTACTTGTCAGTTGTTAGCCTTAGAATCAGTCATTCATGTTTTCATATCTTCACTCAGGTACCGTGCATTTGGAAAGTATTCAGACCCCTTCACTTTTTCCAGATTTTGTTACCTTACAACCTTATTCTAAAGTGGATTAAACAATTGTTTTTCCACATCAATCTACACAATACCTCATAATGACAAATGTATAAAAAAACAAAAACAGAAATACCTTATTTACATAAGTATTCAGACCATTTGCTATGAGAATCGAAATCGAGCTCAGGTGCATCCTGTTTCCATTGATCATCCTTGAGATGTTTCTACAACTTGATTAGAGTCCACCTGTGGTAAAATAAATTGATTGGACATGATTTGGAAAGGCACACACCTGTCTATGTAAGGTCACACCTCATATAAAACCAAGCCATGAGGTCAAATAAATTTTCCGTAGAGCTCCGAGACAGGATTGTGTTGAGGCATAGCTCTGGGGAAGGGTACCAAAACATTTCTGCAGCATTGAAGGACACCAAGAACACAGTGGCCTCCATCATTCTTAAATGGAAGAAGTTTGGAACCACCAAGACTCTTCCTTGAGCCGTCTGCCCGGCAAAACTGAGCAATCGGGGGAGAAGGGCCTTGGTCAGGGAGGTGACCATGAACCCAATGGTCACTCTGACAGAGCTCCAGAGTTCCTCTGTGGAGATGGGAGAACCTTCCAGAAAGACAACCAGCACTCCACCAATCTGGCCTTTATGGTAGAGTGGCCAGACGGAAGCCACTCCTCAGTAAAAGGCTCATGACAGCCCTCTTGGAGTTTGAGAAAAAGGCACCTAAAGGACTCCCAATGAGAAACAAGATTATCTGGTCTGATGAAACCAAGATTGAACTCTATGGCCTGAATGCCAAGCGTCACGTCTGGAGAAAACCGGGCACCACTCATCACTTGGTCAAAACCATCCACACGGTGAAGCATGGTGGTGGCAACATCGTGCTGTGGGGATGTTTTTCAGCGGCAGGGACTGGAAGACTAGTCAGGATCGAGAGAAAGATGAATGGAGAAAAGTATAGAGAGATCCTTGATGAAAACCTGTTCCAGAGCGCTCAGGACCTCAGACTGGGGCAAAGGTTCACCTTCCAATAGGACAACGACTTTAAGCACACAGCCAAGACAACGCAGGAGTGGCTATGGGACAAGTCTCTGTATGTCCTTGGGTGGCCCGGCCAGAGCCCTGACTTGAACTCAATATAACATCTCTGAAGAGACCTGAAAATAGCTGTGCAGTGACGCTCTCCAAACAACCTGACAGAGCTTGAGAGGATTTGCAGAGAAGAATGGGAGAAACTCTCAAAATACAGTTGTACCAAGCTTGAAGCGTCATATCCAAGAAGACTCGAGGCTGTAATCACTGGCAAAGGTGCGTCAACAAAGTACTGAGTAAAGGGTCTGAATACTTATTTAAATGGAATATTTCAGTTTTTTATTTTTAGTACATTTGCAAACATTTAAAAAAAGCTGTTTTTGCTTTGTCATTATGGGGTATTGTGTGTAGATTAATGAGGGGGGGGAAAAAACATTTAATCCATTTTAGAATAAGGCTGTAACGTAACAAAATGTGAAAAAAGTGAAGGTGTCTGAATACTTCTGAATGCACTGTATATGGGTGTTTCGTACCATCATGGGTCTTTTTGGGAAAAGCCTGTCAAACTGTAACATCTGCTTCCAACTCACACTCTCAAACATGTAGATCCCCTGAATGTGTAATTCTGCCTGCCCCTGGACCCAGCTACCTGCCTCCTCCTGTGGTCCTTTACAAAGAAACATCTGCTGGACCCTGTGCTGAAAACTAGCTCTGTCTCCCATCGTACTCATTACAGAAGCGTCCTTCACAATAATGTTCCTTTATACCACTGAGCTCTACCCAACAGTAGTTTAGTGAGTGACCAATAAACTACTATATCACATTTGTTCACTTAATGTAATGAGTCCTTCGGTGTATTCAGTGAGGTGAAACGTCATTTACAATGTTGCAGATAGAAATGTAGCAAGACAACCAACTCTTTTCTAAAGAATACATTTATATCTGAATGTTTTGTAACGTTGTTTGTTGCCCTCCTGAGACGGACCCCTTTTTGGTTATGATGTTCATAGAAACAGAGACCTAATATCGAGACTTGTTCATTGGGTTGCTCTTTATAGTGGCCTCTTTATAACACATATTGTTGACAAGAAGTTTCAAAGTACGTCATGCTGCTACATAATAATGTGTTTTTTTCCCCTCACAGATCTCTCCTCTTGCACCTTAAATAACTTGTTAGTTTGGTCCCGCATGCAGAGCGGCGTTGACTACATCTCGTTTGTGGGTCGACTGGGCGTGTCCATCGCTCCCTCTCGTCACACTATTAGACGATATTTGGGAGGTCCTTCCTGCTGTAATATAATAGCTTGGTGATTGTTGGTACCAGACTAGTGGCTTTGCTCCTCCCAGAAACACTCAATGTTCGCCTGCCAGAGTTCATAGAGGACATAAGGTCACCAAGGTAGAGGAGGAATTGTATTTGCTAACACTGTATTTAAAGCCTCCAGCTATATTATTGATTGATTGATGATTTTATTATGATTTATTGATAGATGATTTTACAGCCCATATTGCTTATATGACAATATTCATCAAGTACTTAAATTGTACATTTATGATGCAGTTAGTTATATGATGCATTGTAAGACTTGTCATGAGCCTGGTTATAAGACATTATAAAGACTCATACATGCTTATAGCAAGATATACTTTTTTTTTTACCAAGATGCTTTAAATAAAGGTATTTAATTTAGTATTAAATCAGTATTCATAATTGGACAAATGGCCATCTAACATCTAATTGCACCTTTTCTCATTTGCAGAGCGAAACTGAATGGAGAAAGTGCCATTCCACTGAATCACTTCTGATGAAAACAGAAATGGAACAGCTGAAGTTGCATGAATCCACACAGACGTTCTATTAAATTACAAAGGGATTCTATAATTCTATGTGAATCCATGTCACTCAGAGAAACAGTAGTTTTAAAGCAAGCGCATGAAATATGAACATAGAGCAGAATATCTAGCCAGAAGATAATGGATGGACCAAAGCATAGATGCACTAGGGCCCTACTAACGTAACCAAAACAACCAAAAAACAACAATATAATCATTTAAGTAACACACTTGACAACAGTTCTTGTTAATCTGGTTATTACACAGTGAAAGAGCACTGTAAAATTAATTGTAGTCTGTTTTTCTCACACGGTCATCAATTCATCTCCTGTTTTGTTCTTCATAAATACTGGTGTTGGTATGTCTTCCTGTGGGGCTTGGCAATAAACCCATGTTCTATAGATCTGTTTCCTCTACTGAGTTACCCTAAGGGTTAGGGTTAGTTCCTTCCTCTTAAACCACTGTCACGAGTTGGAACTTGTGTTTTCCATCAGATAAATACCTTTATTGTGGTGGACTGTTCAATAGAACATATTATCTAAAACACTGTGAAGCATTTCAGTATATCTAGCCTTCGTCTCGTTTCAGTATATCTAGCTCTCGTCTCTTTTAGCCTTCGTCTCGTTTCAGTATATCTAGCCCTCGTCTCTTTTAGCCTTCGTCTCGTTTCAGTATATCTAGCCCTCGTCTCTTTTAGGCTTTGTCTCGTTTCAGTATATCTAGCCTTCGTCTCGTTTCAGTATATCTAGCCTTCGTCTCGTTTCAGTATATCTAGCCTTCGTCTTGTTTAGCCTTCGTCTCGTTTCAGTATATCTAGCCTTCGTCTCATTTCAGGATATCTAGCCTTCGTCTCGTTTCAGAATATCTAGCCTTCGTCTCGTTTAGCCTTCGTCTAATTTCAGTATATCTAGCCTTCGTCTCGTTTCAGTATATCTAGCCTTCGTCTCGTTTAGCCTTCGTCTCGTTTCAGTATATCTAGCCTTCGTCTCGTTTAGCCTTCGTCTCGTTTCAGTATATCTAGCCTTCGTCTCGTTTAGCCTTCGTCTCGTTTAGCATTCGTCTCTATTCAGGATATCTAGCCTTCGTCTCGTTTCAGTATATCTAGCCTTCGTCTCGTTTAGCATTCGTCTCTATTCAGGATATCTAGCCTTCGTCTCGTTTCAGTATATCTAGCCTTCGTCTCGTTTAGCATTCGTCTCATTTCAGGATATCTAGCCTTTGTCTCATTTCAAGATATCTAGCCTTCTTCTATTTTCGCTTTTTTTTTTTACAAACTTGTGTGGGAACTAGCCTGAGTGCCAGCCTGTTGGTACCATCATGCTATCAAGTCCTTGTCACCCACCCATTGTCATGGTACAATGTATGTTTGGCTTGACAATGAGTGATGGAGTTGGCAAGAGCACAAACATCACGTCCTATTCTCATTTTGAACTTAGAAATGGTAACATGTTATTGAATTCTAGAAAGTTTGAAATTGTGAAATATTCTTCAGTTGCTCAAGCAACTCCTTTCTGTCAATGTGTCACCAATTAATGGGACCAACAGACAACCTTTAGACTTGGTGAAAGATTATGACATATTTTTTTGGATTCAACGTTGGTGAATGAGAGAGGGATTGCTGTTGATATTACGAGTCTGTGGACAAGAAGTCTGTGGACAAGAAGTCTGTGTGGACCAAGTGGAAGATGAAGATGAAGTTCGAACACCTACTCTCGGTGGTCAATGGATTTGGACGGTTCCAGATGATGATCATTATCATCAGCTTTATTGGTCGATTCACCCTGCCGTGTCACTTCCTGCTGAACAACTTCATAGCAGCCGTGCCCTCTCACCACTGTGACCTCAGCGCTCTGGATGATGGCAGCCTCTTTGGGAATCTGACCCAGGAGCAGAGACTGACTGTCAGCGTTCCAGTACAGGAAGATGGGACTCCAAGCTCCTGTAAGATGTTCCCAGAGCCCCAGTTCCAGCTCCTTTCCAACTCCAATGACCGTGATCTAGTTACAGTCCTCTGTCAGAATGGATGGGCATATGACAACAGCACCTTCAAATCCACTCTGGCTACAGAGGTAAGTCTTACTGTCTCTTTGTCACAAGACTATAGAAGTCGAAAGGTCATGTTGTAGTCATTGAATGTCTCATTCAAGGAAAGGTCATGTTGTACTCATTGAATGTCATTATTTGACCACTACAGATGTTGCATATAATTTAAGTGTTATTCGTACTTTCAAAGCATATTTGAATATTGTTGCATTGCTAGCTACTCAATGAAAGTCTTTCACAAAAGGAAAGTAGAGAGGCCGTTCTCATTTATACATTGAAGGAGTTTATTCTTAATTCCACCTCTCTCATCAGTGGGACTTGGTGTGTGACCAGAAAGGGCAAAATAAGGCGACAACAACCATCTTCTTCATAGGAGTGATGTTCGGAGCTATGACCTTTGGAAGCCTGAGTGACAGGTAGGTTAACAGTCATTTATTCATTCACAGACAGTAGATTTTAGAGTCACCTTTAACCTAATCTCTTATGTATAGATGCATGTATCAGAACTGCTATGGTAGTGTCTGTCAACAGACTATGGGATGCTACGATAATCATTGATCATTTGGACAAATCGCGATTTTGCAGGTGTTAGTATGTTTTGGCCCATAGCCTTGTTTCTTTTTGACCATTTGAATAGAATACTGTTGCATTGAGGTACTTAATTGTTACCCAATAATGGTTTGATATTGATATAAAAACTGCTGCATTTGGACTTAAATATTTTTAAATAAATCCAATCAAGAGGAATTTTGTTTTTGTATTCTCTCTACATAATAAGATAATCTTATCTTTCTAATTGAAAAAGGGAACTGCCTCACGCTACAGAAACAGGAGAGGCTCCTGCCCTATGGGCCGTTCTGGCTCGGATAAGGCTACTGAATGTACAGAAGTAGGATCTTAATTTGAACCAGTTTGCTATAGAAAATAATCCTGCAGCAACAGGAAATGTGAATTATTATGTGGATTAGAATTAATGGACATTTTTGTAGGGGTTGATAATTTTTTGGTCAGGGAAAATCAAGTCCGAAAGTGGAAATTACAAATATCAGAAGCATTTTTATACCTCAAATATACTACACATTTTATATTTCCTGCATTGCAGGAAAGGTCTTCTGCGACATGGTGATCAAATTAAGATCCTACATCTGTATGTAGATGTTTCTGTTCACCTTCTCTTTACATGTCTTTTTTTCTCTAGGTTTGGTAGGAAGCCCATGCTCCTGGTGTCCTATATCTCTGGCATGCTGTTAGGTTTTGCCAGTGCTTTCTCCACTTCTTTCATCATGTTCGCTGTGCTCAGGTTCTTCACTGGGTTCGGTATCACCGGCATCGTTATCGTCTCATCAGTACTCAGTAATTATACACATGCACACAGGCTCACACACACACAGCCACACTCAAATATGAAGCCCACCCACTAGACAAATACAGATGACCCACGTTGCACCCCAGACACTACCCTCTCCTCATCTGGGGTTGTGTTGTGGTGTTGTCCCATCTCTTCAGGTGTGGAGTGGGTGGACATTGAGCACAGAAAGCTGGTGGGAGTGATTGACAGCCTGTCCTGGACGTTTGGTAACTGCATGATTCCAGCCATAGCCTACTGTGTGACCGACTGGAGACAGCTGACCATAGCGGTCACCTCACCTCTTGCTCTAGCCATACTCACCTGGAGGTTAGAGGGAGGGTCTGACTGATGGACGGACAAAAAAAGGAATGGACAGTTAACCGTTGCTATGTAACTGTGAATGACATCTTTACCTCCTCCAATAGGTGGATTCCTGAATCAGCCAGGTGGCTCATAGCCAATGGGAAGTTTGAGAAAGCTAACTTTTATTTGCAACAATGTGCCCAGATGAACCAGAAGGAGGAGTTTGGATCCAAAATTACGCCAGAGGTAAGCGAATATCAGGATCGGATCAGGATCAGGAAGTTTAAGCAATATCGTAATTCATTCACCTTTCCTTCTAGCCTAGTCCCATATCTGTTTGTGCTGTCTTGCTAACTCCTATGGTCAGATTTGGCAAGACAGCACAAACCGATCTGGGACCAGGTTACTTTCCCTCTGAAAGGCTGGGTGTGATTTTTGCCATATTGCTTTACTTATCCAATAGGTTCAGATGTACACGAGTGCCTAGGTGGTTGAGTCTAAGGATTAGGGGTTGATTTGGGATTCAGCAACTGATCCCCCTCTATTTTTCTTCCCAACAGACTCTATCCAGTATCATTGTGACAGAGAGAAAAGACAGAACTCACTCCTACCTGGACTTGGTCAGGACACCAAAGATGAGGAGGCTGGCTCTACTAACAGGCATAGTGTGGTGAGTATCCCCTCGATCATGATGTCTGTTACAAGTCGCTTTAGTAGATGCATGTTCATCAAGTCTGGTTATACATAACAACGTAAGAGTAATGTAAGAATTTATTTATGAATTCAAGAAAATATCATGAAATGTCAACTTTTAGCTCAACTCAAACTGTCACGACACATGACATCAGTCTACACAGTTTAACAACACCAACAATGCCAACCTGATTTCTCCTACCGAAGGTATGGTGTGGCATCAACATTTTATGGCATTAGCTTCAACATCACTGGATTTGGACTCAATATCTATTTGACCCAGTTTGTGTACGGTGCCATAGAGCTGCCAGCCAAACTATCAGCGTACTACCTTCTGGATAAGGTGGGCAGGAGAAACACAGAAGTGGGATCTTTACTAGGAGCTGGAATCTGTCTCGCTATCAACATCTTCATACCCCGAGGTGAGTGCTTTTTTTTGTTGATTAGAAAGGTGAGCAACTCCGGTCCAGAAGGCAGTATTATCTTTTATAAACTGGGTGGTTTGAGCTCTGAATGCTGATTGGCTGACAGCCGTGATATATCAGACTGTATACCGTGGGTATGGCAAAACCATTTATTTTTACTGCTCTAATTATGTTGGTAACCAGTTTATAATAGCAATAAAGCACCTCAGTGTTTGTGGTATATGGACAATAGGGTTGTATCCAGGATCTCCGCGTTGCATCGTGCTTCAGAACAGACCTTAGCCGTGGTATGTTGGCCATATACCCCACCCCCTCGGGCCTTATTGCTTAAATATAGGAGTTATCATGTAAAAAACTGGGGTTTGCAGCAGGGGCTGCAGTGTGTGCAGGCTTTTGTTTCAGTGCAGCACTAACATACTACCTGATTCAACTAATAGCTCAATTGAAGACCATGCTTAGTTGAATCAGGTGTGTAGCTGGGGTGGAACATACCCTGGCACTTACTAGATCACGACTCTACAGGAGTTATCACGACTCTACAAGAAATATCACGACTCTACAAGAAATATCACAACACTACAGGAGTTATCGCGACTCTACAGGAGTTATCGCGACTCTACAGGAGTTATCGCGACTCTACAGGAGTTATCGCGACGCTACAGGAGTAACCGCGACTCTACAAGAGTAACCACGACTCTACAAGAATAATCACGACTCTACAGGAATAATCACGACTCTACAGAAATAATTACGACTCTACAGGAATAATCACGACTCTACAGGAATAATCACGACTCTACAGGAGTAATCACGACTCTACAGGAATAATCACGACTCTACAGGAATAATCACGACTCTACAAGAGTAATCACAACTCCACAGGAGTATTCACAAATCTACAAGTGTCATCACATCTAGTACTGCTGGGATCTGTTCCAGTCTGTTTCAGTTATTCATGGACTCATCCTCAAGATTTAAATGAGGTGCGTAACTTTGAGTTAAAGGTCATGTTGTTCCCATCCTCTCTTTCAGACATGTCTGTTTTAAGGACGGTGGTGGCGGTGTTGGGGAAGGGTTGCTCGGCAACATCCTTCACAACCGTTGTGTTGTACAGCTCTGAGCTGTTCCCTACTGTGGTCAGGTAAATGATTCTCCTCTCTACTCTCTCTTTAACAAATGAATATTTGATGGGGATTTAGGGTAGTGATTGCACTGCAGACTCAAAACCACATGCCCCTGGCGATGTGGGTTCTCACCTTGGCCACTTTCCTATCTATGCCCCTTTACTTTCAACTTTCCTGTGGAAATGTCATTAAGAATGGAAAAAATACAGAAAGAGATCAACATCAGGAGATTGGGATTCTGATTTAAAGTGTAACTAAAGACATGTCAAAACATGTGTTCTGTGTCTTTCTCGCTGTCTCTCAGGCAGAACGGCATGGGCTACAACTCATCCATGGGTCGTCTGGGAGTGTCTCTGGCCCCTCTGATCCTGCTGCTGGACGAGGTGTGGAGGGACCTTCCACAGGTCCTCCTCTGCTCCATAGCCCTGCTAGCTAGCCTGGTGGCCAGGATGCTGCCGGAGACACGGGGCCGCTGTCTACCAGAGACCATCCAGGACGTCGAGGACGGGCAGACAGGGTACGATATAGCCTCTGTGATACAGACACTTAAGGTTGGATGCAATAGAGCGCATTATAGAGCGGCGCACTTGACCGCTGACAATGTGCCCAATATGCAGAAATCGTTCCACCATTGCGTGGTTGCTAAAATTCTAAAATACTGTCCTATAATTTCAGTTTATGTGACATAACAAGCAATGTAGAGATTAATTGTACCATCTAAACCGCTGTGAAATATACTGCATTTTCAATAACCCAAAATATAGTATTTTCTACTTTTTAAAGCTGGTGTACACAATCTAAAGTAAAAGGACGCAAAAACTAAACTAAGGAAAGGAAGCATAAACAATTGGGCACATAGAATGGATCTACCACTTATCAGACTTGCTTTCAATGAGAATGACAGGTTTTTAACATACATTTTTAAGTGAATTTGGCTGGGTTGCACACAGTGAATTGCACCTTTAAAGGCATTTTCCCAAACGTTTGGGGAGATCACATTCATGGTAAACCCTTCGCATGTCGACTCAAGCGTAAATTACCTTTAAAAGTCTGTTGTTATGCGTTGCGTTATAGCCTACCTTGGATTGAATCCCAGCCTTAGGCCGAGAACAAGGGACTTTATCTCCATATCATTTCAGGGTAACAATAAAGTTGCATAGTATAGATTTCAGTCAAAATGGTGAATTAATTTCTTTCTAAACATGATTATTGATAATCATGAATGTCATAGTAAATGTTTTATCAATGATTTGTATATCTATTTCTTTAATGTACCGTTCTAGGAAAGGTTTGGCTGGATCCCAAGTTGTGGAAACAACAGATATCCCTCTTAAATCAAAGGACAATGATGAGGTGGAAAATGGATACTAAGATTCTTCCTGTATATATTTTTGATATGCCCAAATGTGCACCCTGTGGAATGCTTTTGACAACTTGTAGAGTCTATGCCCGATGAATTCAGGCTGTTCTGAGGGCAAAATGGGTGTAACTCAATATTAGGAAGGTGTTCTTTAATGTTTTGTACACTCAGTGTGTTTGTTACACATCAAAAACAACCTTCAAACCTCTCACTGATCTTATAAAAAAAGATAAACGAAATACAAGAGAACAAAAGAGAAAGAGAGCCTGAAGTGTGAAGCATAATTCAAGTGTTATTCATCACATACAAATGATAATTTACACTTAATTCCAATATTACATTATCTTATTTAGAAAAGACTCCTTTTCTGTTTCATATCAATGAGGAACAAGATTATCTTTGATAATGTATCATAACTCTTTGTGCATTATTCTTCACCATAACCATTGGCAAATGCATGCAATCAATCTTTAATATTGAATATGAACCTATTGTTGTATACACATTTTATACAGTACCAGTCAAAAGTTTGGACACACCTACTCATTTAACGTTTTTTAATAATGCATATGCATAGTAATGCATATGGAATCATGTATTAACTACAAAAGTGTTAAACAAATCAATATTTTATACTTGAGATTCTTCAAAGTAGCCACCCTTTGCCTTGATTACAGCTTTGCACACTCTAGGCATTCTCTCAACCAGCTTCATGAGGTAGTCACCTGGAATGCATTTCAATTAACAGGTGTGCCTTGTTAAAAGTTAATTGAGGAATTTCTTTCCTTCTTAATGTGTTTGAGCCAATCAGTTGGTGGCGGCAGGGTAGCCTAGTGGTTAGAGCGTTGGACTAGTAACCGAAAGGTTGCAAGTTCAAATCCCCGAGCTGACAAGGTACAAATCTGTCATTCTGCCCCTGAACAGGCAGTTAACCCACTGTTCCTAGGCCGTCATTGAAAATAAGAATTTGTTCTTAACTAGTTAAATAAAGGTCAAATAAATATATACAAATATTATGGCAAGAACAGCTCAAATAAGCAAAGAGAAACAACAGTCCATCATTACTTTAAGACATGATGGTCAGTTAATACATTTCAAGAACTTTGAAAGTTTCTTCAAGTGCAGTCACAAAAACCATCAAGCGCTATGATGAAACTGGCTCTCATGAGGACCTCCACAGGAAAGGAAGACTGCTGCAGAGGATAAGTTCATTAGAGTTAACAGCCTCAGAAATTTCAGCCCAAATAAATGCTTCACAGAGTTCAAGTAACAGACACATACATCTCAACAGACTGCGTGAATCAGGCCTTCATGGTAATATTGCTGCAAAGAAACCACTACTAAAGGACACCAATTATAAGAAGAGACTTGCTTAGGCCAAGAAACACGAGCAATGGACATTACACCGGTGGAAATCTGTCCTTTGGTTTGATGAGCCCAAATCAGATGCTGCATCAGGTAACCAGGCCTCACCCGAGCTCAACCCAATTGAGATGGTTTGGGATGAGTTGGACCGCAGAGTGAAGGAAAAGCAGCCAACAAGTGCTCAGCATATGTGGAAACTCTTTCAAGACTGTTGGAAAAGCATTCCAGGTGAAGCTGGTTGAGAGAATGCCAAGAGTGTGAAAAGCTGTCATCAAGGCAAAGGGTGGCTACTTTGAAGAATCTAAAATCTAAAATATATTTTGATTTGTTTAACACTTTTTTGGTTACTACATGATTCCATATGTGCCATTTCATCGTTTTGATGTCTTCACTATTATTCTGCAATGTAGAAAATGTTAAAAATTAAGAAAAAATGTTGAATGAGTAGGTGTATCCAAACTTCTGACTGGTACTGTACACGCATATATTAAATATATATATATATATAAAATGTAAAAACACTTAAAGTGTGCCGGTATAATGCTATATAACTTTAGGTTGCAAACGTGATTTAAATATTCCTAAACATTATTACGTTAATACATTAGAATAAAATGCAGAACGTTTTTTTGTAAATGTCCCTTCCATGTGATATCATTTCTGTGATCATGAAAACAAATAAAGAAACATGACCTCATGTTGACCTGTGATCGTGTGGTCAGTTCCATCACAACAACTAGTCACTCAATTCAGTCATTTCAATCAATTCAGTCACTGAAATTACCCAAATCAAACTGAATCCCCAAACCGAGGACATTTAACCAGAGTTTTCTATTGGCTATTAACATTCATCTCACTTTCAGTGTGTGGCTAGGACTGGCTGGGTATTTCAGTTTGCGCCATGCCTTCTTTCTCGTAGATGTAACAGCCCACGTTGCCGATGTTCACTCCTTTTGGTCCATACAGGATGCCGTAGCAAGGGACATGGCAGTAAGGTATCCCTTCATGCTGCAGCAAGGGAAACATCAGCAATGTCATATTATAGTTTTGAATCTGATAGATATTATTATTCAACATCCATTCTTTATCATGAGCCTGTCTCATGACCCTAGACTACAGATGTCAGAATAAGACATACATGAAGGGGCATTTAGCTCTTCTTAATTGCCCCTCCCTGAGGGGATGAATACACTTCTATTGGTTTGATTCAGTCTGATTTAATTTACCAACATCAATGCATCTTCAGATTGTATTATAAATCCATGTTTGCATCCTGAAGATGCAAGAGACTTTAATAATAAAATTTATAAAATCACCTTACTTGCACAGTTCATTACAAAAATACTGATGCAAGTCTTAAAAGCACCCCTGGCTTCTGTCATCTACAGCAGTGGTTTCCAAACCTTTACACTAAGCCCCCTTTCTCACAGCTCTGCAGTGATCACTAGCTGGGACAGCCACAAAGTCACAAAATCTGATTTTAATCCTAATCCTTACTTTAAAGGGATACTACGGGATTTTGGCATGGAGGCCCTTTATCTACCTTCCGGGAGTCAGATGAACTTGTGAATATCATTTTTATGTCTCAGCGTGCAATTTAAAGGAAGTTGCTAACTAGAGCTGTAAAATAAATGTAATCTCCTACTTTACAGAATTATTCAATATACACAATTTATCTATTCTAAGTTAACCACGCAGTTTGCTAGGGCAATTGCTAACTAGCATTAGCGCAATGACTGGAAGTCTATGGGTATCTGCTAGTTTACTAGTAGATACCCATAGACTTCCAGTCATTTCCAGGCTAGCATGCTAGTAGATACCCATAGACTTCCAGTCATTGCACTAATGCTAGTTAGCATTGGCACACAAAATGACCTCTTACTTCCTTCATACTGGACATAGAGACATTCAAATGGTATCCACAATTCCCCTGACTCTGGGGAAGTAGATCAAGGCTCCCCTTGCAAAAATCTAGTATTCCTTTAATCTAGTATTCCTAAACTTAACCACACTGCTAACCCTAATGCCTAACCCCAACCTTAAATTAAGACCAAAAATAAAGTTTTTGTTTTCATGAATTTTTTGGATAAAGCCAATTTGGACTTTGCACCATCTGCAGAAATCAGTCAGTTCTGCCACCAGGGCAAGATTCATGACAATAAACGTCAACCTACCTTTTTAAAGCTAATTTCTTGCAATTGTACACATTTTGCTGACCCCCTCAGGTGAACCCCACCGTTTGGGAACCACTACAGTAATAATGTGGATATAATACCTCAGCATGTCCACCAGAGGTCAGTGTCTTCTTACACCTCTCACAGCGCAGGCACGGTCTGTGCCAGTTCCTACCCAGGGACATCACCTTCTCTGCTGCACATACAGACAAACACGTCACTACTACCACCTCATTCAGCTGGCATGTCAGGATCAATAATAAACAGTGCACATGGTTCTGTGTGGCTCAGTTGGTAAAAATGTGGTGATTGCAATGCTAAGGTCTCCCGAGTGGTGCAGCGGTCTAAGGCACTGCATCTCAGTGCTTTAGGCGTCACTACAGACACCCTGGTTCAAATCCAGGCTGTATCACAACCGACCATCATTGGGAGTCCCATAGGGCGGTGGAAAATTGGCCCAGCGTCATCCGGGTTTGGCCAGTGTAGGCTGTCATTGTAAATAAGAATTTGTTCTTAACTGACTTGCCGAGTTAAATAAAGGTTACACAAGGTCGTGGGTTCAATTCCCACCAAAAATATATGCACTCACTGTACTGTATGTTGCTTTGAAAATATAAACATCTGCTAAACTATCAGTACAAGTCCGTTGACAACATAGAAAATAAACATAAGAAAGCAAATGTTGAAAATAACAGTCTGACCAAAACATACCGAAATAGACCACTTTCTCACAGCCAGGACAGAGTGAGGTCTCTCCAGCAAATGTCCTGGTTGGAGGGGGAAGAACTGGAAAAAACAACAGTGACTGGAGGTTATTCATAAGTTCACCCCACATAAATGTATAAATTAACCTCACTTAAACTCAGAAGTTAACACCACAGAAACATGCAGATTGTATTCCTCCAACCAGACAGCAAATATAAGAACAGACACAAACTCAGCATACCAGTGACCAAGTCCAGCTGCTACTGTAAAATAAATGTAATCTCCTACTTTACAGAATTATTCAATATACACAACTTATCTATTCTAAGTTAACCACGCAGTTTGCAGATTGAATAGTAACGCAGTGTGATACATACTGTAGCAAAAAGGTTTTTTATCAAAAGATTATAAATCATTATAATCGTAATAATGAGCAATCAGCAATGCTCCCACCCCTTCCGTCAAAATAATTGTAATCTTCAAAGGAAATGCTAATCACAAACTATGGAGAAGATCTTTTAAAAAGATCTGTTGGTCAATCTTGGATCTTGTAATCAGAGATGGTTCTTTGAAGACATAGTCAGAGATAGACATCTCTTGTGCTGCAAATCACTTCAAAACCATTGGTCCTGATTTAGAGGGTTTATATCTTAGAAATGTATCTTAGATACAAGCCATCCTTTTATATAACTCAAAGTAACGTGTCAATTTTACTTGGAACATTAAGTCCCCTGTCACATGTGAAGTGTCACTAACACAATTGGCTCGTCTGTAGGAAAAGCCTCATTAAGGCAAAATATTTCAGGAAGTGAGCCAATCAAAGCTGGCCAATGAAAATGCCTCATTCCTCCCCAGTGACAAACAGAGGGTCATTACAAGTGTGTGTATGTTTGTGTGTGAAACAAGACAGTCGTTACAACCATTTGATGGTGAGTAACCCTCTCTCTATTCCCTTTATGTTGCTATATTTAACCCATAATGGTCATACTTGGAGCACTTGGCAAGGCCAGTTTATTTGAGCAGCCCTGATAAAAAGGACGGGTTCAAATCAAATCAAACTTTATTGGTACATGCGCCGAATACAACATGTGTAGACCTTACCGTGAAATGCTTACTTACAAGCCCTTAACCAACAGTGTGTGTGTGCGCGAGGTTGCGAGAGCTAAGGAGGGTATTTGTTTTTCATCAAGACAATATGCTACTCTAAGCTCCCTTAATTAATAATACTACTACTCCCCTCGCTTTAGCCTGGTCCCAAATCGGTTTGTGCTGTCTTGCTCAGCTCCTGTGGACATTGTTTAGCATGACAAATAGATCTGGGATCTACTGTCCCTTGCCTTTGGGCTGGTTCCAGGTGACCTGCATGGTGGTCCATGGTGTGGTGGGGGATCCCTCGGAGGGGCAGTCGAAGGTGGGTTGAGGAGTCTCGTAGATGTAGGAGCCTGCCCCTCCGATGTTCACACCTGGAGGAGAGGAGAGGAGAGGAATTTGGTTGTCAGTGTGATTTATTTAAAAAAGGAAACGTTTTAAGCCCCAGTAGAGGTCTTACTGCATAACTCCCATCTTGGATGATAGACTGAAAACAGAGGAGGAAGAGGCCAAGGGGAAATGCCTGTTGTTTTTCAGTTGGGTTTGAGGTTCCTTTATCCAAACATCCAGAACCAAACCCCGCCCCCATCCAACCCAAACCACCAGAGACACACACATTCCAGACAAATTCCTTGTTTCTGTATGTATGTATGGACTGGGTCAACTCAACTGTAATGTAGGATTATCTCATTCTTTATGGATAATCTATGAAGCTACTCAAAATAATTTTCTTTGAAATGAGCGGAAGTTTGTCAGATGTGTAACCCTCTTTACATTTAACTTCCCCAGTCTGATGAACCTCCCCTATTGGCCCCAGGTCCCATCTAGGACATTAGATTACACTTTCTCTTCCAGGTGTTATAGCACCCCTACAACAACAATCATGTAATATGCAGGCATGGTCATAATAGGTTGCTGGTTGCCTCTGTAGTCGGTTTTCAATAGAGTGAAACATTGCACTCAATAAACTGTGGTAGCTTTCAACAGTGTGTAGATATGTATATTTCTTTCAGTTCTTCAATAAGCCCTTGTGTTCTTACACTACTACACGATTAAAGCATCACATTGGGGAATAATCCAATTAAAATCTTAGTAGTGAAATCATGTCTGTGTTCTGTCCAAATGGCACGATATTCCATTTATAGCACACCACCTTTAACCAGGGCCCATAGAGCTTTGGGCAAAAGTAGTGCACTATATAGGGAATAGGGTGCCAATTGGGATCTCATATTTACGCAGAATAATACCTATATTTCTGAGTACACCCCAGCTGTAGTCAGACAAAAATGTTATGAGCTTATAAAAATCTCCTTTTGTGGTTCTTTTGCCTTTAAAAAAAGCGAAGTACCTCAGATTACATCAGAGTTCATTCACGCCTTCATAAACCCAAAGTTGTATGTATTTCTTCCATTGCGTAGAACTACATGATGTAATGTGGTGTGGTGTGATGTGTACGCCATAATTATGAATCAACTTTTTTAATGGCACATACAAATCCTAGGATTTTAGTGTGGTTCAACTTTTTGTCAAAGGTTTAAGCAAATTGAAATTGAAGGAACTTTAAGAAATGAGGCCCACCTGGTTAGGAGTAATAATTGAATAGGCTCTGGTCAGGCTGCATTACACCAGGGCAGGAGGTCATTATAGATATATAAATATCTGTCTGGGCTCCACACAGCACACTGAGGAGGTCAATGCACTTTGATGCATTGGAAATGCCTTGAAAAACCATATAGTATCTGTGTGATAAAATAGTCTAATGTTTTAAACACTGTTTTCTTAATCATTCAACTACTTTTATGGCTGTTTGTGTGAATGGGGAAAGGAGTGCATTTGTGATACTGTATGAAGTGTGGTGGTGTTTAAGTGTGTGTGTGTGTGTGTGTGTGTGTGTGTGTGTGTGTGTGTCACGTTCGTTATAAGGATCGGACCAAGGTGCAGCGTGGTATACATACATTCCTATTTAAAGAATGAACACTGAACAAACTAACAAAATAACTAAACGAAACATGAAGCTATACCAACGAGTGCTGACATGCAACTACACATAGACAGGCTTTCACAAACACCAAAGGGAAATGGCTGATCCCCAATCAGAGACAACGATAAACAGCTGCCTCTGATTGGGAACCATGTCAGGCCACCATAAACATACAAATCACCTAGAGCTACAAAAACCCTAGACAATACAAAACCCCTAGACAATACAACAAATAGCATACCCACCCTAGTCACTCCCTGACCTAACCAAAATATAAAGAAAACAGAGATATCTCAGGTCAGGGCGTGACAGTACCCCCCCCCCCCCCCCCCCCCCCCCCCCCCCCCTAAAGGTGCGGAGGTAAGAACTCCCAGCCGCAAACCTGAACCTATAGGGGAGGGTCTGTGTGGGCATCTACCCTCGGTGGCGGCTCTGGTTCTGGACGCCGTCCCCCTCTTTACGTTGATCTCTCCGCTTTTGTAGAACTGGACCGTGGATCATCGCCGGAGGCTCTGGACTGCAGATCATCGTTGGAGGCCCCGGACTGGGAACCGTCGCTGGAGACCCGGACTGGGGACCGTCACTGTAGAACCCCGGACTGGGGACCGTCGCTGTAGGCTCCGGACTGGGGACCGTCGCTGGAGGTTCCAGACTGTGGCCCGTCGCTGGAGGTTCCAGACTGTGGCCCGTCGCTGGAGGTTCCAGACTGTGGCCCGTCTCTGGAGGTTCCGGACTGTGAAACGTCGCTGGAAGCTCTGGACTGGGAACTGTTGCTGGAAGCTCTGGACTGTGAAGGCGCACTGGAGGCCTGATGCGTGGGACCGGTACTGGTGGTACCTGGCTGATGACACGCACCTCAGGGCGAGTGCGGAGAGGAGGCACAGGATGTACTGGACTGTGGAGGCGCACTGGAGACCTGATGCATGGGACCGGTACAGGTGGCACCGGACTGATGACACGCACCTCAGGGCGAGTGCGGAGAGGACGCACAGGACGTACTGGACTGTGGAGGCGCACTAGAGACCTGATGCATGGGACCGGTACAGGTGGCACCAGGCTGATGACATGCACCTCAGGGCGAGGGCAGGGAACTGACTCAGGTGGCATCGGATGGCTAACACGCTCCTCAGGGTGAATGCCATGCATACTACGCCAAACCAACAGCTCGCTCTCTTCACTCTCCTGCAATTTGTCCAACAGCTCCTCAAAGGTTTCTAACTCTCCCTCCGTTCACTCTCCTCCAATTTGTCCAATAACTCGTCGGCAGTCTCTGACTCACCCCTCAACTTCGCTGACCACTCCGTGTGCCCCCCCAAAAAATTTATTGGGGTTTCTGTGACCTACCTCGTTGGTATAACTCCTCGTAACGTCGCTGTTCCGCTTTCGCTGCCTCAATTTCATTCCTTCGGACGGCGATACTCCCCTGCCTGCGTCCAGCGTCCTGCTCCATCCAAAATCTCCTCCCAGGTCCATTCCTCCTGAACATGCTGCTTGGTCCATTTGTGGTGGGATCTTCTGTCACGTTCGTTATAAGGATCGGACCAAGGCGCAGCGTGGTAGGCGTACATTCTTATTTAAAGAATGACACTGCACAAACTAACAAAATAACAAAATGAAACGTGACGCTATACAAACGAGTGCTGACAGGCAACTACACATAGACAAGATCCCACAAACACCAAAGGGAAATGGCTACCTAAATATGATCCCCAATCAGAGACAACGATAAACAGCTGCCTCTGATTGGGAACCATATCAGGCCACCATAAACATACAAATCATCTAGACCTACAAAAACCCTAGACAATACAAAAACCCTAGACAATACAAAAACTAGCGTACCCACCCTAGTCACACCCTGACCTAACCAAAATATAAAGAAAACAGAGATATCTCGGGTCAGGGCGTGACAGTGTGTGTGTAACGGGTATAGGGTTATTTTTTTTAAATTCAGCAGCACTGTGTATCTAAGACAATTTCCCCCTCAGGGACAACAAAGATTAACCTATATGTATGCTATTAGCCATTCTTCCTCGTCATATATTTGTGATGAGGCTTTTTAACAGTAATCTCTTACCTTTGGGTCCAAAGAGAGTTCCGTAGCATGGTTTGTGACAGTAGGGCAGTCCATCATGCTGAAAGATAGAGAATGTCTAATATTAACAAATAATCTATAATCAGAAGAAATAGCTGAATATGGTTCATTAATAAAAACAAATATACAATTTAAGTTCAACTTCAGCTGTAACTATTTACTGAAACAGTTCTATTTATTACATAAATAAACTGTTTACTGAAGCTGTTACTATTTACTGAAACAGTTCTACTTATTTCAGAAATAAACTGTTTACTGAAGTTGAAACTACTGAAACGGTTCACAATTCACTGAAACTGAACTTTACAGCCAGTCAGCGTCATTGTAAAGCATTGTGTTTAAACCAATCAGACAGAGGTTATATTTCAGGAATGTGACCGCTGACCGGTCACTGGAATTGTCACAAATCGCATCCTATATTCTGTTTATTGTGCACTGCATTTGACCTGGGCCCATTGGGCAGCAATTGTCTTTCAAATATATACAAATGCCTTCTCCTCCTGACCCCTTCAAGTTAATTATGGAGGAGCTCTCTCTGTCAGTCCTAAAATGGACTGGGCCGAGCAGAGCAGAGAGATCCTTCCAACTCAAATTCCTGTCAAACACCTCCCCAATTCAGACTTTAATTTGAACAAACTGCTTCCATATGCTCTAGCTAGCTCCCTCACATTTCGGGGCATGAACTGGGAATAAAGCAATATTTAGACAACTAACACCCTTCTGAGAGCAGAGATTTAGGATGCTGTGACCTCACCAGGCTTTTCAAGCTCTTCAATCTAAATGGCTGCATATGAAACCAACCATAGAGAGTAAGTCCCAAAAGGCACCCTATTGCATTACTTTTGACCAGGGCCCATGGGGTCAAAAGTAGTGCACTATTTAGTGAATAGGGTGCCTTTTATGACTCAACCTTAGAAACACGCAATGAATGTGACACGCAATGAATGTGACACACCTCTTTTCGGACCAACACTGGGTTATTGTGTGCGACACAGCTCAAACAGTACCTATATGAATAAATGCACACACACTGTCGGACACAGCTCACTCTGAACACACAGGAATGATCTGTGTGTGTGTTTGTGTGCATACGTGCGAGATATGTGTGTGTGAGATATATGTGTTTCCTCAAGCAGAATAATATTTCATTACTTGACAAACTCCCTTATGCCACAAGAACAACAAAGTAAGACAAACCAAAACTCCAAAGAAGATTCTCCAAAAACACTGAAGTCTCTAACGAAATACCCATTTGCTGCGTAAATAGCTTCAGATCATCCCAGTATGACATAAGGTTATTACATTGTCAGAAACAATGGTAACACCGTGTAGGTACATATTAAGAAATGGCATTTAGTGTGCAATTGTTTGCGGTTCAATTGCATTGATGTGGATACAGGGCTCTAAACTGCGATCTATTTGGTCGCATATGCAACAAAATATTTTGCTGTGTGACAAAAAAAAGATATATATATTTGTACATGTATTTTCTCGTAATAATTGTTTTAATGAAAAGGCCTTGCTATACCATTGTTTTCCGAGTGTAGATTTGTTAGCGTCCTGCTTGCACCATTAATACAACGAAAACTAACCGTAGCGTGAAATTTAGAGAGCAAAAAAAAGCGTATTATTCCTAAATACGCACATGATTTTCATAGTGAATCACTGAATGTGTCACATACGCACTGATAACTTCAAAGTTAAATAATCACTTCCTGCATAGCTATTTCAGGCTCTCTATATACGGACACTGAGGTCTGGAACATGGTGTCTAGGACAGCCTGTGACTCATGTTGTCCCATGTCTGATCATTTGAAATCATGTTTTTCTGGAGAGTGAATGTGCGTCCCAAATGGGATTCAACCTCTGATACCACAAGTATCCGTTACAGACCTGACAGTCTGTTGTGATGTCACACTTTGGCCCGTTCATTGTCACACTGTCACTGAGGGCGTTATGTCATGGAGCAGGCATTTTTCAATGTGATGAATGTGTTAGCATTGTAGGCTACAGGCTCTCTGACAAGGTCATTATAAATGTATACTTAGTCTTTTAACATCTACTTAACTTTAAAGATGCCAACATCAGGTGCCCATGACTTTTGGCATGTCTGTATTTTCAATGATTCCAACAGCCAGAAGTACTGAGAGTTCCCTGAATGAGAAACCCTTTCAGGAATGCAAAAACCATTGTCCCCTCTCTGTCCCTCCCTGATGAAAAACATTTATTTGACCCCTGAGAGAGAGAAGGGGAGAATTTGTTATACTTTAAAATGACTCAAATCAAATGGAAACTGTGTATAAATGACAATGGACCTACATTCATACAGTTTCTTGACCGTGTTCAGCACGCTAGTAATCACAAAACAATGAAAGCTGGACAGTAAGGGAGCATAGAAAAAGTTGACAGTGAGGACCTTTTGGCAGACTGACACCCCTGAAGTAGACAGTATATGGGCTGGTGACAGTGAACTAGCAGTGCTTGTACATTATTCCATGTACTGTCCAGAAGGACCTGTGTAAGAACAATTACCTCTCAAAAGTCAAGCATGTGAACCCTTCCATCCACAAGTAACCCTTAAAGGTGCACTATGCAGAAATCAAATGTTAGTTTATGTGACAAAACAAGCAAGTATCGTGTAGATAATCATTGTACCATCTAAACCGCTGTGATTATTTTTTTTCATAACTAGAAATATTTTATTTTTAGCTGTTTGAAGCTGGTGTATAAAACCAAAAGTAAAATATGCAAAAATGAATCTTAAGAAGAGGAAGCATAGAAATAGCGCACATAGAACAGATATACCGCTTCTTAGACTTGCTTCTTGAGAATGACAGATCCATAACTCATATTTCTATGTGAGTTTGGTCAGGTCGCCCAAAAGGTTACATATTGCAATTTTAAAATTCAACTAGTCTTTAGATGAAAGGACAATGACAGTATGGAGGTTAAGACTACTAGACTAGAGAGTACAACCACAGCATGCCATGAATTCTGCTCCCTGTGAACTCTATCAGCAAGTATTTTTTTTATGTGAAAAAACTGTAGAAAAAAATTCTAGCCAAAGTCAGCATTTCAGAAAGACATACGAGACCATCAGAACATAAAAATAAAGAATTAATTGTTCCCTGGCCCACTGAACCAACTGCCTGTTCCCTGGCCCACTGAACCAACTGTCTGTTCCCTGGCCCACTGAACCTACTGTCTGTTCCCTGGCCCACTGAACCAACTGCCTGTTCCCTGGTCCACTGAACCAACTGTCTGTTCCCTGGCAAACTGAACCAACTGCCTGTTCCCTGGCCCACTGAACCAACTGTCTGTTCCCTGGCCCACTGAACCAACTGCCTGTTCCCTGGCCCACTGAACCAACTGTCTGTTCCCTGGCCCACTGAACCAACTGTCTGTTCCCTGGCCCACTGAACCAACTGTCTGTTCCCTGGCCCACTGAACCAACTGTCTGTTCCCTGGCCCACTGAACCAACTGTCTGTTCCCTGGCCCACTGAACCAACTGTCTGTTCCCTGGCAAACTGAACCAACTGTCTGTTCCCTGGCAAACTGAACCAACTGTCTGTTCCCTGGCCCACTGAACCAACTGCCTGTTCCCTGGCCTACTGAACCAACTGTCTGTTCCCTGGTAAACTGAACCAACTGTCTGTTCCCTGGCCCACTGAACCAACTGCCTGTTCCCTGGCCCACTGAACCAACTGTCTGTTCCCTGGCCCACTGAACCAACTGTCTGTTCCCTGGTAAACTGAACCAACTGTCTGTTCCCTGGCCCACTGAACCAACTGTCTGTTCCCTGGCCCACTGAACCAACTGTCTGTTCCCTGGCCCACTGAACCAACTGTCTGTTCCCTGGTCCACTGAACCAACTGTCTGTTCCCTGGTCCACTGAACCAACTGCCTGTTCCCTGGCCCACTGAACCAAATGTCTGTTCCCTGGTAAACTGAACCAACTGTCTGTTCCCTGGCCCACTGAACCAACTGTCTGTTCTCTGGCCCACTGAACCAACTGTCTGTTCCCTGGCAAACTGAACCAACTGCCTGTTCCCTGGCCCACTGAACCAACTGTCTGTTCCCTGGCCCACTGAACCAACTGCCTGTTCCCTGGCCCACTGAACCAACTGTCTGTTCCCTGGCCCACTGAACCAACTGTCTGTTCCCTGGCCCACTGAACCAACTGTCTGTTCCCTGGCCCACTGAACCAACTGTCTGTTCCCTGGCCCACTGAACCAACTGTCTGTTCCCTGGCCCACTGAACCAACTGTCTGTTCCCTGGCCCACTGAACCAACTGTCTGTTCCCTGGTAAACTGAACCAACTGTCTGTTCCCTGGTAAACTGAACCAACTGTCTGTTCCCTGGTAAACTGAACCAACTGTCTGTTCCCTGGTAAACTGAACCAACTGTCTGTTCCCTGGTAAACTGAACCAACTGTCTGTTCCCTGGCCCACTGAACCAACTATCTGTTCCCTGGTCCACTGAACCAACTGTCTGTTCCCTGGCCCACTGAACCAACTGTCTGTTCCCTGGTCCACTGAACCAACTGCCTGTTCCCTGGCCCACTGAACCAACTGTCTGTTCCCTGGCCCACTGAACCAACTGTCTGTTCCCTGGCCCACTGAACCAACTGTCTGTTCCCTGGCCCACTGAACCAACTGTCTGTTCCCTGGCAAACTGAACCAACTGTCTGTTCCCTGGCCCACTGAACCAACTGTCTGTTCCCTGGTAAACTGAACCAACTGTCTGTTCCCTGGTCCACTGAACCAACTGCCTGTTCCCTGGCCCACTGAACCAACTGTCTGTTCCCTGGCCCACTGAACCAACTGTCTGTTCCCTGGCCCACTGAACCAACTGTCTGTTCCCTGGCCCACTGAACCAACTGTCTGTTCCCTGGTAAACTGAACCAACTGTCTGTTCCCTGGCCCACTGAACCAACTGTCTGTTCCCTGGCCCACTGAACCAACTACCCCATAGTCTCCAAACGAATGTACACTGAAACACTGAATCAAGGCTTGATTTTGTCACTTACTGGTCTGAAATGACCTGAATGAGTAGCCTCAGTCACAGGAGGCTGCTGAGGGGAGGATAGCTCATAATATTGGAGTGAATTGAATGGTATCAAACACATGAAAGCCATATGTTTGATGTGTTCGATACCATTCCATTAATTCCATTCCAGCCATTACTATGAGCCTGTCCTCCCCAAATAAGGAGCCTCCAGCCACATGTGGTCTCAGTAGCCCTAGTATCAATCAACTCAAAGACTTGTTTGGGCCAGGACGATGACTTACCCCTGGGTTAGGGTATCAAACAGGCTTCCAAAACAACTATAGCCCTTTGACATTTATCCTACTCTGTGAGACTTGGAGAACACTAGTCAGGAGACCAACCATACCTGACCAGAATATTGGGCCTCTAACTATAATTCAGTTACTTGGAGTCTGTGATAAGTGAAAAATATAATTTAGAGTGCAGATTTAGATGAATGTGTTATATAGCCTTTCCAGACACTGGCTAGAATAATTCTGATCCCCTTCTGTAATTTTTGACAGCCACAGATAGAGGCCTAGTCGGGACTCAAACCCCCCCCTGCCAGGGGGCATATGTAGTCCCCCACTGGCTCGACACTGCGTAGTTTTTATCCATTGTTTATTGATTGTTTTATTTATTGTCTTTTACTATTTTTAGTACAATAAACCCTCACTGGGGATCCGTGCACCAAGCTGAGTCTTCATTGTCCAGGCCCACCTGAGCGGTCTTCATTTTGAGCTTATTTTCAATCTCTGTTATCTTTCTTTTGATATGTATATTTCTGGGATTTGCTTATTATTTTTCTGACTGTGGGGATGAGTCATCCTTGAACAGTTGCTGTTACTATGACTGTACAGTAAAGCTCCTTTCTTACATTTAACAGGATATACTGTGCATGACTAGGTAGAAATGTGTGGTCCTGAGAGATCATACAAGAGGATTACACTGTTAATACTACACTAGCAATAACATAACCCTACACTTTCTAGATACTAATGGAATTACTTTGTTTCAAATATCTGGGATCATATTCACAAAGATTCTCAGATCAGGAGTGCTGATGTAGCCTCGGTTTTGATTTTAGATCTTAATTAAGGAAGATTACATGGACAGTGGGATCCTGATCCTAGATCAGCACTCCTACTCTAAGACGCTTTATGAATACTGGCCCTGACTCTTACTAAAGTCTTAATACTTGCATTCCCCAACCCTTCGTTATTTCCATCCATCATCCTCAGTGTCATATTTGTCTTGAGGAAGAAGCACCCTGGTGAAACGAGAGACAAGTCCTCTTGACAGAGTTCCATTAAACATTCACTCGAATTAGAGACGTCCCCTGAGCTAACATTCCATTCCACTACTAGGCTGGCTAACTGCCATGCTCAGGGGAGGACACAGTGTGTTTGTGTGTGTGTGTGTGTGTGTGTGTCCCATGTCTGTGAGATGGGGGTGCAGTCAGATATACAAGCCCTAGATTCTGAACTTGAACGATTCAGCTCAGTGAGCTAGAAAATCTTTTGAGCAGGACAATGAAAGGTGGCAGGACACTGCCTGTGTTCTAAATGGCACCATATTCCCTATGTAGTGCCCTATATACACTAAGTTATTGTAAAAACAACAGGATTTTTTTGGTCAGTGTAGGGAATAGGGTACCATTTGGGACACAGACACAGTAGAAAGGATCTGGGTCACGATGCCTGGTGAGGGATCGGAGTGGACAAAGGAGGAGTGTCAGATTATTCTAAACCCACGCTTTGGTTCACAGACCAGCTACAATCAAAGGGACCCACAAAAACATAGCCGCTCAACAGTTTCATTCTTGAGATGATTGGAATCTAGGCCACTGAATTTCACAGCCACTGTTATCTGACTTCTAATGTAGATGCGCCACAGCAACTTTTCATTTGAGTTTATATATGGGCCTAAAAGCAACTCACTTAACTGACAACACCCCTTAGTTGTGATACAGTTTATGCTCAAATAGCTTTACATTGTATGGGGGTTAGTGGCCTGCCCTACTCCCTCCGTCCCCATGCAACTCCTTCCTTCTCTCCCATTCTCTTGAGTAGGAGAGCACATCCCTTCGCTGTATCTCTCTCTGTCTCGCCCCCTACCTCCCTCCCTCCCTTTATTCTTGGGTAAGATAGCACACCCCTCTTTCTCTCTCTCTGTCTCTCTCTCTCACTCTCTCGTCCCGAGTGGCGCAGTGGTCTAAGGCTGTATCACAACCTGCCGTGATCGGGAGTCCCATAGGGCGGCGCACAATTGGCCAAGTATCGTCCGCGTTAGGGGAGGGTTTGGCTGGGGTAGGCCATCATTGTAAATAAGAATTTGCTCTTAACTGACTTGTCTGGTTAAATAAAGTATAAATAAGTAAATAAAATCTCCCTCTCTGTAGATAGGATATTTGATTTGATTACGGTCACAGGCCTTCCTTTTACCTCAGCGTGGTTGCCAGCCGACAGGGTTTTGTTACAGCGTTTGCATTTCAGGCAGAACCGGTGCCAGTTCTTCCCCAGCGAGCTCACTTTCTCAGCTGCAGGACAGAAAGAGAGAGAAAATTACAACACAGTAAAAACAATGGAGTAGGCCTTGTTGTTTCCAGTAATTAACATATTTTGAGGCGTGCCTTGTAATATGCTATATTTGTTGCACTCGTGAGTGAGAATGCTGTACCAATATTACTCTGATGTGATTATAGTGCCCCATCAATTGAAAATGTATAGAGGACAGATTGGAGTGGCAGCAAGTCGTAAAGGTGCTACGCCTAGAATTTCCTCTATGTGGATGTAAGGTGAATTGCAACAGCACTAAGCTGCATTCAAAATCAATCTCCCTCTACCTCGGATCTCATTTCCCTGTAACATGGCGGAGACCCGTGATTGACTCGAGGTTGAGCCTTTCACAGCAATTTAGATGGTACAATGATTCCCTACACTACTACGTGCTTGTATTCTCACACAAACTGAAATTGAGCAAATGGTGTAGAATTTTTGAAACCAAGAAATGACAGAGCAATTTCTACAATGGCCATTTGACCCAATGTCCACTAGATAACACAGCTACAAAGTCAAAAAAAACTTTCCCATTTCTACAACAGATGCCACTCCGGCAGGAGAATCAATTACATAAATTACAGCCTTGCAGCCTTGCAGACCTTTGGCATTCTAGTTGTCAATTTGTTGAGGTAATCTGAAGAGATTTCACCCCATGCTTCCTGAAGCACCTCCCACAAGTTGGATTGGCTTGATGGGCACTTCTTACAGTCAGAATGGTGGGTATAGCTGGTGTATGCAGTCAGGAGCAGGAGAGCAGAGAATTGGGAGCAACGTAACTTTACTCAGAATAATGAATGGTGCAAGGTAAAACAATACACTTGCCCAAACACAAACACACGAACACCAACGTTTACGCACGGGCAAGAAACAGCACCCGTCGAAATAACCAGTCACCAACATTACAGAACATGACATTAAACAATCCCGCACAACACCGTGGGGGAAACAGAGGGTTAAATACATGAACAATAATTAGGGGAATGAAAAACAGGTGTGTAGAAACAAAGACAAAACAAATGGAAAATGAAAAGTGGATCGGCGATGGCTAGTAGACCGGCGAACAAGGAGAGCCCGAACAAGGAGAGGAACAGTACCCCCCCAGGACTTCTCCTCGGGAATGGCCCCACAAACCGCGGACCCAGCTTGAGGAGGGGCAGGTTTCGAGAGCCAGACCCACTGCAGTGGTGGTCTGAGCCAGCCTTCTGATGCCTCACGGCCCGCTGAAGGTGCACATGAGCGGCGTCCCATGTCTCCTCTGAGCGCCTAAACCAGTCGTCCACTGCAGGAGCCTCGATCTGGCTCTGATGCCACGGCACCAGAACCGGCTGGTACCCCAGTACGCACTGAAAGGGGGAGAGGTTAGTGGAGGAGTGGCGGAGCGAGTTTTGGGCCATCTCTGACCAGGGTATGAACGCCGCCCACTCGCCCAGCCGGTCCTGGAAATAGGACCGCAGAAACCTATCCACATCCTGGTTCACTCTCTCCACCTGCCCGTTACTCTTGGGGTGAAAACCTGAGGTAAGGCTTATCGAGACCCCCAGACGTTCCATGAATGCCCTCCAGATCCTTGACGTGAACTGGGAACCTCGATCAGATACTATGTCCTCAGGCACCCCGTAGTGCCAGAAGACGTGAGTGAACAGAGCCTCCGCAGTATGTAGGGCCGTAGGGAGACCGGGCAAAGGGAGGAGACGGCAGGACTTAGAAAACCGATCCACAACGACCAGGATCGTGATGTTACCCTGTGAGGGAGGAAGATCCGCCAGGAAGTCCACCAACAGGTGCGACCACGGCCGTTGTGGAACGAGTAAGGGTTGTAACGTCCCTCTGGGCAGGTGCCTAGGGACCTTGAACTGAGCACACACCAAGCAGGAGGAATCATAAACCCTCATGTCCTTAGCCAAGATGGGCCACCAGTACATCCCACTAAGACAGCGCACTGTCCGACCGATGCCCGGATGACCAGAGGAGGGTGACGTGTGAGCCCAATAGATCAAACGGTTGTGGACAGCAGACGGAACGTACAGACTTCCATCTGGACACTGGAGGGGAGTGGGCTCTGCACGTATTGCCTGCTTGAAGTCCGTGTCCAGCTCCCACATTACCGGTGCCACCAGGCAAGAGGCCGGGAGTATGGGAGTGTGATCCATGGGCCGCTCCTCTGTGTCATACATCCGGGACAGTGCGTCTGCCTTAGCATTCTGGGAACCTGGTCTGTAGGACAGGGTGAAGACAAAACGGGTAAAGAACATGGCCCACCTTGCTTGACGAGGGTTCAGTCTCCTCGCCGCCCGGATGTACTCCAGATTGCGGTGGTCAGTCCAGATGAGAAAAGCGTGTTTATCCCCCTCAAGCCAATGTCTCCACGCCTTCAACGCCTTGACGACAGCCAACAACTCCCAGTCCCCCACATCATAGTTTCGCTCCGCTGGGCTGAGCTTTCTTCGAAAAGAAGGCACAGGGGCGGAGCTTTGGTGGCGTACCCGAGCGCTGAGAGAGCACGGCTCCTATCCCAGCCTCGGACGCGTCCACCTCCACTATGAACGCCAAAGAGGGATCCGGATGCGCCAGCACGGGAGCCGAGGTAAACAGAGCCCTCAGGTGACCAAAAGACCTGTCCGCCTCAGCCGATCACTGCAAACGCACCAGTCCCCCTTCACCAGTGAGGTAATAGGAGCCTCTACCTGACCAAAGCCCCGGATAAACCTCTGGTAGTAGTTGGCAAACCCTAGAAACCGCTGCATTTCCTTTACCGTCGTGGGAGTCGGCCAACTACGCACAGCTGAAATGCGGTCACTCTCCATCTCCACCCCTAATGTGGAAATGCGATACCCTAGGAAGGAGACGGCCTGCTGGAAGAGCAGGCATTTCTCAGCCTTGACGTACAGGTCATGCTCCAACAGTCACCCAAGTACCCTGCGCACCAAGGACACGTGCTCGTGACACTTACGTACCATATGGTCAAGCTGCTCCCACAACGGCTCAATAGGGATGAGATCCTGTGACTGTGCTGACCACTCCATTATAGACAGAATACCAGCTGACTGCTTCTTCCCTAAATAGTTATTGCATAGTTTGGAGCTGTGCTTTTGACCATTGTACTGTTGTAGGAGGAAATTGGCTCCAATTAAGAGCCATCCACAGGGGATGGCATTGCAAAATATAGTGATAGCCTTCCTTCTTCAAGATCCCTTTAACCTGTACAAATCTCCCACTTGACTACCACCAAAGCACCCCCAGACCACCACATTGCCTCCACCATGCTTGACAGATGGCATCAAGCATCTTTTCATTTGTTCTGCGTCTCACGAATGTTCTTTGTGATCCGAACCCCTCAAACTTAGATTTGTCTGTCCACAACATTTTTGTCCAATCTTCCACTGTCCAGTGTTATTTTGCCCATCTTAATCTTTTATTTTTATTGACCAGTCTGAGATATGGCTTTTTCTTTGCATCTCTGCCTAGAAGTCCAGCATCCCGGAGTCGCCTCTTCACTGTTGACGTTGAGACTGGTGTTATGCGGGTACTATTTATTTAAGCTGCCAGTTGAGGACTTATGAGGCGTCTGTTTCTCAAACTAGACACTCTAATGTACCCTGTCCTCTTGCTCAGTTGTGCACTGGGGCCTCCCACTCCTCTTTCTATTCTGGTTCGAGACAGTTTGCTCTGTTCTGTGAAGGTAGCAGTACACAGCATTGTACGAGATCTTCAGTTTCTTGGACATTTCTCGCATGGAATAGCCTTCATTTCTCAGAACAAGAATATACTGATGAGTTTCAGAAAAAAGTTCTTTGTTTCTGGCCATTTTGAGCCTATAACCGAACCCACAAACGCTGATGCTCCAGATACTCAACTAGTCTAAAGAAGGCCAGTTTTATTGTTTCTTTAATCAACACAACAGTTTCAGCTGTGCTAGCATAATTGCAAAAGGGTATTCTAATGATCCATTAGCCTTTTAAAATGATAAACTTGGATTAGCTAACACAACGTGCCATTGGAACACAGGAGTGATGGTTGCTGATAATGGGCCTCTGTACGGCTATGTAGATATTACATAAAAAAATCTGCCGTTTCCAGCTACAATAGTCATTTACAACATTAACAATGTCTACATTGCATTTCAGATCAATGTTATGTTAATGGACAAAAATAATAGTTTTTCTTTCAAAAACAAGGACATTTCTAAGTGACCCCAAACTTTTGAACGGTAGTGTATATTATGAAAATGTTCAGAAATTACAATGCAAAGATTTTTAATAAATATTATGTGTAGCACCTTTAAACCTTCAATGGTTGAACATTTTGCCATGTCCATTAGGTCTGTTTTGCCCTGTAGTCGCTGCCAGTTTGGAAGGTTTTGTTAAGGCCTTTACCTAGCAGCCAACCTGCTTGTACTAATCCCCTATAATTACACAAAAATACTATGAAATACAAACCCCTCCATTCATTCATCCATTTATTTATTAATTCATTAATTTGTTTATTTATTCCCGATTATGGTAGCATCTACCGGTCAAAAGTTTTCGAACACCTACTTATTCAGTAACCTACTCAGGGTTACTCTTTATTTTTACTATTTTCTACATGAGAGACAGTTTCATCATAGCTCTTGATGGTTTTTGCAACTGCACACTTGAAGAAACTTTCAAAGTTCTTGAAATTTTCCGTATTGACTGACCTTCATGTCTTAAAGTAATAATGGACTGTCAAATCTATTTGCTTTTTGAGCTGTTCTTACCATAATATGGACTTGGTCTTTTACCAAATTGGGCTATCTTCTGTATATCAACACAACTGATTGGCTCAAACACATTAAGAAGGAAAGAAATTCCCCAAATTAACTTTTAAAAAGGCACACCTGTTAATTGAAATGTATTCCAGGTGACTACCTCATGAAGCTGGTTGAGAGAATGCCAAGAGTGTGCAAAGCTGTCATCAGGACAAAGGGTGGCTATTTGAAGAATCTCCAATATAACACTTTTTTGGTTACTACATGATTCCATATGTGTTATTTCATAGTTTTTATGTCTTCACTATTATTCTACAATGTAGAAAATAGTACAAATACAGAAAAACCCTTGAATGAGTTGGTGTTCTAAAACGTTTGACATGGTAGTGTATATCTCTATTTGGTACATTATACATAGGGTTTCCTTTATGTTGTTTCACAGGGTAGGCTATAACCAACACAGACTTTGTACTCTACCCTCTCCCTGAAATGTTATTGGACATTTTGACCCCTCTCCCTCTGCCTATAACGGGTTACCACACTTCAGCATAAATAAGGTTTCAACTTGCAGACAATAAATCAATAGACAAAAGTGTATTTCAGCTCAGAGACAAGAGTGGGAACAACCAAGAGCTGCAGCCTGTAGCCTCCTTCCAGTGGTTTAACTTATATAACCCGTGTAACCTTGCCTATACGTTAAAGTAAATAAACATGTAAAGTATTAACTCATCCTCGTTGAATGTCTTGGAATAATCAGTCAACATTTCAGAGACATCTGGTTAAGAATGTATGCATGCATTCCTTTAGCCTGGTTTTGAAAAGGTAACTTTAATTATGTTTTTCTATTGTCTTTTGATAATACATTATTTTATGATAACAAAGTCTACACGTTTAGCCTATTCTGACAGTTCTGCAACCCAAAGTCATCAGCCGGGACAACTTGGCATTCATGCCTCGGCAGCCCTCCGACACGCTCAGGGTCGCCTCAATGCCAAACAGTTCACATAACATATATTTTTCTCCTCTTCACAAAGGCATTTGCAAGACATACAGGGTTTGGATTCAGTTATATTCTATTATGTTCGTATCTGCACAAATTATCCCTACAATAACCATTTGAATGTTTTCTTTCAGTAAATTATCATTTAATTGTCGTAAATCATTACCATCACTCTTAAATATATGCAATCCAAATTCTCTGATCATCTTCAATATTCAAATCATTTTTCATTGGCGCGGGCTATAAATTTACAAAAACTATTCCTTACCAAAAAACACATCTTTTGTGCATCTGGGGCACCTCGACGTCATTCTTCAAAAAAGCTTTGTCCAGCTGACGATCTACTCCCACTCGAAAGACCTTAAAATTCTATCTGTGAGGCTGGCAGAATGATGCAGTACCTTCAACTCTGTTCAATTTCAAGTAAAGAGACTTCGGGGCTCCGCCTCCGAATGGGAGGTGTGGAGTAGGGTGAAGTTGACCCTAGAGGCTGATCTTGGGACAGTTTTGCATTTTCCCCACTGATTGTTGATGTTAGGATTCCGGGAAGGAAGCTGATCCAAGATCTGTAGGCCTTCATAGGGGAAATGTCACCCCAGAGCAATGGGAGGTGTAGCCAACCGTACCATCCTATTGAATGAACACACCCACTTTATTAAGAACAGGACATAGGAAACCTGTGGTACCCTGACATGAACCTGGGCCCGCGGCAGCACTCACCAGAGCTGTTGTGTCCATGTATTTTGGAGGCCTACATGAGAAACATGTTTCTACCAGGGAAAATGTAAAGGCATACCCTAACATCAACAATCAGAAACCCAGAATAAGCTACATGTATCGGTGAAACAAAAACATTTTACTGTGTCCACTTTTCCCAGTGTAAAGAGGCCCTACCCTCATCAACAGCTCTCGCAAACGAACTCAAATCAAGATGATACTACTGTCAGGCCAATCTTCCTCCAAGTAGCCTACACTCCGAACTGTGTATGTGGCTCTCTGTCCCCACTCAGTGGACAAAGCTATCCCCACACCACACAGGCTGTGTGGGATTGATACGATCATAGACTTCGTAAATTAGTTATAGGAGCATCAAATCGTATTTATAAGGGTAGCTTAACGTTGGTATAGAATAATAAGCCTATGGAATTTCATGGGGTACATCATTTATTTGTTGAAATTACTATTAATCTAACAGACTGTGGTTTTACGTTATTCTCTCATTAACAAATATCTAGGCATATTGATATAAAAAATATAAAAATTATATTGTAATGACCTGACTAGATCATAAAGGAACAATTGTCCAGACAGAGGCTTGAGTTTACGAATTGACGGTTTATTAAACCAACTTTACACAGGATACTGTTTGGCCGTAGCCCACGCCAAATGAATGAAAGATAACCCACAAGCCAATCGTGACCTTCTCTTGTGAAGCCCAGATGTAAGAGAGAGAACAAAGGCTAAACCTGGTCTTAACTTCCAATGCTCCATCCCCCTGCCCAACCCCCCTCCACGCCACTCCGCCAACCGCCAGGATGCCCGGAATCAGAACATTCCAGGCATTCCCGTGATTGGCAGATAGCAGGTTGATTGGCATGTCGGACCCAGCGAACACCTACTAGCCTAACACATAACACACAGCTGTCTGTGCGGGATGCTACAATATCAAAGGGTCTGCAGTTTTTTGGACACAGAATTCATTCATGCAGGTCATCCTAATGAAACAATATCACTGTCTCCAAGTCCAAGTCTACAACAAAACCAATCAAAAGTTTTGGGAATAAGCGCCAAGGAACGTGTGGGCAGAGATTTCCTGAATCCTGAGTGGTCCAACCATTTCCCAAGGAAGCGTCACATCTATCTGTGGTAGCGGTGTTCGCTGTACAGACAAGGCAGAAGATGTAGTCCAACGTATTTGTCTGTTGTATAATGCATGTGAGTAGCACGGTTGTGTTTCTCTGTTTTAACCAATAGGCCTCAGTAACCAGCTGTAGGACTATTCGTGCCTTCGCCGGACTCGCACAAAGTGGCATTGATACAGTATAAACAGTGTCAAACGAGTAGGCTAAACTTCTGAAATCGGTTCATTTCGAACACAACTTCATGCACTGCACACGTGAACACATAGATATGGGCCTTTTATTCCCTGTTTCTCAAAAATTCATAGGGCACTCGCACATCTGAGCCATCCCTTTTTGTAGGTGCATGGCAACAGTTGAACAAGATGAGAAAACAATTGAAACCCGCACACTGCTACTATCACTACTCTTTAATACGCTTTATGCGTCTGCCTCAAGGCCTTCTTCAGAGCTCTTTTTCGCATCTTATTCCAAATGTCTGAAATACGATCAGTCACTAGCGGGGTCTAGGCTTTGCCACCATATGTAGTCTGTTTCCTCCAAACGTGGTCCTCACTCACTATTCCCCATCCCACCTCTGGCACAAAATTAGTTGGATGTTTCACTAGACTATTTAAAGGCACCGTCTGTTAGATGTCTACTAATTTCAAGTAATTCATGAAATATACTGTTGAAGTTGGAAGTTAACATACACTTTAGCCAAATACATTTAAACTCAGTTTTTCACAATTCCTGACATTTAATCTCAGTAAAAATGTCCTGTCTTAGGTCAGTTAGGATCACCACTTTATTTTAAGAATGTGAAATGTCAGAATAATAGTAGAGATAATGATTTATTTCAGCTTTTATTTCTTGCATCACATTCCCAGTGGGTCAAAAGTTTACATACACTCAATTGGTATTTGGTAGCATTGCCTTTAAATTGTTTAACTTGGGTCAAATGTTTTGAGTAGCCTTCCACAAGCTTCCCACAATAAGTTGGGTAAATGTTGTCCCAATCCTCCTGACAGAGCTGGTGTAACTGAGTCAGGTTTGTAGGCCTCCTTGCTCGCACACGCTTTTCAGTTCTGCCTACAAATGTTCCATAGGATTGAGGTCAGGGCTTTGTGATGGCCACTCCAATGCCTTGACTATGTTTTCCTTAAGCCATTTTGCCACATCTTTGGAAGTATGCTTGTGGTTATTGTCCATTTGGAAGACCCATTTGCAACCAAGCTTTAACTTCCTGACTGATGTCTTGAGATGTTGCTTCAATATATCCACAATTTTCCTCTCTCATGATTCCATCTATTTAGTGAAGTGCACCAGTCCCTCCTGCAGCAAAACAACCCACAACATGATGCTGCCACCCCCGTGCTTCACGGTTGGGATGGTGTTCTTCGGCTTGCAAGTGCAACAGTTTAACTTTAGTCCATCCCCTCGCCCCGACCCGGGCTCCTCTGCACACACAGACAACTGACACCCATGAAGCATCCTTACCCATCTCTCCACAAAAGCCACAGCCCTTGCAGAGCAAGGGGAACAACTACTTCAGGTCTCAGAGTGAGTGACATCACCGATTAAAACACTTTTAGCGCGAGGTCTCAGTTGAGTCATTGTTAAAACATTTTCACACTAATTTGCAAAGTCTGCTGTATGCAAGATACCTACCTGACTTGCCAGACTTTGTAGCCCTGTATTACTAAGTGGAGGCCTCAGTTGTGATGTGAAGTTTTGCCACTAAGTGGGGCTGTGGTACTGTGTTGTTTAGCCACTAAGTGGGGCTGTGGCTCTGTGTTGTTTAGCAACTAAGTGGGGCTGTGGCTCTGTGATGTTTAGCCACTAAGTGGGGCTGTGGCTCTGGGTTTTGCCAATAAGTGGGGCTGTGGCTCTGTGTGGTTTAGCAACTAAGTGGGGCTGTGGCTCTGTGTTGTTTAGCCACTAAGTGGGGCTGTGGCTCTGTGTGGTTTTGCCAATAAGTGGGGCTGTGGCTCTGTGTGGTTTTGCCAATAAGTGGAGCTGTGGCTCTGTGTTGCTTAGCCACTAAGTGGGGCTGTGGCTCTGTGTTGTTTAGCCACTAAGTGGGGCTGTGGCTCTGTGATGTTTAGCCACTAAGTGGGGCTGTGGCTCTGTGTTGTTTAGCCACTAAGTGGGGCTGTGGCTCTGTGTGGTTTTGCCAATAAGTGGGGCTGTGGCTCTGTGTGGTTTTGCCAATAAGTGGAGCTGTGGCTCTGTGTTGCTTAGCCACTAAGTGGGTCTGTGGCTCTGTGTTGTTTAGCCACTAAGTGGGGCTGTGGCACTGTGTTGGTTAGCCACTAAGTGGGGCTGTGGCTCTGTGTGGTTTTGAAACTAAGTGGGGCTGTGGCTCTGTGTTGGTTAGCCATTAAGTGGGGCTGTGGCTCTGTGTGGTTTTGAAACTAAGTGGGGCTGTGGCTCTGTGTTGGTTAGCCACTAAGTGGGGCTGTGGCTCTGTGTTGTTTAGCCACTAAGGGGGGCTGTGGCTCTGTGTTGTTTAGCCACTAAGTGGGGCTGTGGCTCTGTGTTGGTTAGCCACTAAGTGGGGCTGTGGCTCTGTGTGGTTTAGCCACTAAGGGGGGCTGTGGCTCTGTGTTGTTTAACCAGTAAGTGGGGCTGTGGCTCTGTGTGGTTTTGAAACTAAGTGGGGCTGTGGCTCTGTGTTGGTTAGCCACTGGGTGGGGCTGTGGCTCTGTGTTGTTTAGCCACTAAGTGGGGCTGTGGCTCTGTGTTGTTTTGCCAAAAAGTGGGGCTGTGGTACTGTGTTGTTTAGCCACTAAGTGGGGCTGTGGCTCTGTGTTGTTTAACCACTAAGTGGGGCTGTGGCACTGTGTTGGTTAGCCACTAAGTGGGGCTGTGGCTCTGTGTGGTTTTGAAACTAAGTGGGGCTGTGGCTCTGTGTTGGTTAGCCACTAAGTGGGGCTGTGGCTCTGTGTGGTTTTGAAACTAAGTGGGGCTGTGGCTCTGTGTTGGTTAGCCACTAAGTGGGGCTGTGGCTCTGTATTGTTTAGCCACTAAGGGGGGCTGTGGCTCTGTGTTGTTTAGCCACTAAGTGGAGCTGTGGCTCTGTGTTGGTTAGCCACTAAGTGGGGCTGTGGCTCTGTGTGGTTTAGCCACTAAGGGGGGCTGTGGCTCTGTGTTGTTTAACCAGTAAGTGGGGCTGTGGCTCTGTGTGGTTTTGAAACTAAGTGGGGCTGTGGCTCTGTGTTGGTTAGCCACTGGGTGGGGCTGTGGCTCTGTGTTGTTTAGCCACTAAGTGGGGCTGTGGCTCTGTGTTGTTTTGCCAAAAAGTGGGGCTGTGGTACTGTGTTGTTTAGCCACTAAGTGGGGCTGTGGCTCTGTGTTGTTTAACCACTAAGTGGGGCTGTGGCTCTGTGTGGTTTAGCCACTAAGTGGGGCTGTGGCTCTGTGTTGTTTAGCCACTAAGTGGGGCTGTGGCTCTGTGTGGTTTAGCCACTAAGTGGGGCTGTGGCTCTGTGTTGTTTAGCCACTAAGTGGGGCTGTGGCTCTGTGTTGTTTAGCCACTAAGTGGGGCTGTGACTCTGTGTGGTTTAGCCACTAAGTGGGGCTGTGGCTCTGTGTTGTTTAGCCACTAAGTGGGGCTGTGGCTCTGTGTTGTTTTGCCACTAAGTGGGGCTGTGGCACTGTGGTTCATGCACCTTGCAGAAAAGTGAGCTGGGGATGATTACAAATCACTAATAACTCTTGTTACCGTTGACTCCCTCTGAGATCTGAACGGTTGGGATTGGTATATACCATAGGGTTACAACTACACCCAACTGTCCCTCTCTGTTATGTTTAAAATTAAACCATAGGACTCAAAACTAAATATATTGTAACGAATCCACAATACCACAATGCCCAGGCAAAAAGAAGAACAGAATACAATGGGTGAAAATAATTCATTGTATCCATTTTGATCAAAATATCTACATTCTAAACTAGGCCGACAATATTGTTATTCAAGGGGTTACATGGGCAGGGCCGGGGAGAGATGCAGGCCCATCTCACTGTGTTGCATTTCTATGCAGGAAGCAATGCCTTTTGTTTAGGTGACAAGGCAATTCGCCCCATGGAACGATAGAGTGGAAAAGAGAGAGATAGAGGTAAGAATGCTAAACAAGCTGATGCTGCATTGCAGAGCAGGGAAGCGAAGGGGCAGAGGAGGAGGCAACGAATGTTAGTATTGGGCTATGGCCAGGGATTCCCTGTGTGTTGCAGTGTTTCTCATTATTAGGTTTTTCTCCAGGTGGGGCGCAAAGGCCCCAAATCCACATCCTGCGCCTCTTTGACCAGAATTGTCAATTGAAACCCATTTAAGTCTAATTATTTTAGGCAGGGGGAAGGAGTTGGTGGGGGCCCACTCCTCCCTTCCTATGTATAATGTACAATGGTAGGGGAGACACTGGTGTGTTGTCATCACAATGATTACACCCTGATCGAGTCTGTAATACCTACATGTTTCAAGCAGAACACCATAGACCCTGTGTCTAAGGAAGCGAAGGTACCTGCCTAAATGATTACCGCCCCGTAGCACTCACGTTTGGTAGCAATGAAATGCTTCGAAAGGCTGGTCATGGCTCACATCAACAGCGTGATCATGCCGGATACCCTAGACCAGTGGTCACCAACCTTTTCTGGGTCAAGATCACTTTCCCAGTCAAAAAGCAAGTTGAGATCTACTGCTCAGATTCTTTTTTACATTAACCTCACACGAACAGTTTTGTAGGAAGGAGGTTTGGGCAGTAGGCCTAATACATTATCACAGCATATTGGCTATATGATTGGCCTGCCAATATTGATAATCAGACCATATTCAATTTAAAAACTCCAGGTTTGATAACAAAATAGATCAGTTGGTTTAGCACTTGTAAGGCACTGTGGAGCATGAATTACAAAAATAGCTTTTTTATGTTACTGGACTAATGGTACCTGCATCTGATAGACAACGAGGTCAAATCACCACGTCAGTGATCTTCAGGTCGAAAATTCGGAGCTCTAGAAAGATGCCCGAGTTTCCGACTAGGAATTCCGAGTTGGATGACAGTTCAAAATAATTTTTCACAACCGCCTCTCACAGTCCCTGCTCTCTCCTTCCTTTCCTCCAGTGAGACTGACCAGAGAGGTAGGACACCGTCTTCCACCTGATGGCGAAACTCGAGTCGCACCGCATCTGCCTCATGCACAAATTCATGTTGTTCCTATGACCAGAGAAAGTTAAATATTCCTTAACATTAAAATCGACACGACGAGCTGCTAATAAAAATAAAACGCAGGGCTATCGATACTTGGCTATTCAGTCATTGCAGCTGTAGCCCGAGCGGAAGTAGAAAAGCCAAAGGGTTGCGCAGGACTTTTGAAACAAGTGCACCTACCGGCAACAGCTCAACACGATTTTAAAAAAGGAGCGCAAGCCTTTGGCTTTTCTGCAGAAATATTTGGTCATCGACTAGGAATGCCTTGCAGATTGATCGTGATCGACCGGTTGGCGACCACTGCCCTAGACCCACTCCAATTTGCATACCACCCCAGCAGATCCACAGATGACTCCACACTGCCCTTTCCTACCTGGACAACAGGAACACCTATGTGAGAATTCTGTTCATTGACTACAGCTCAGCGTTCAACACCATAGTGCCCACAAAGCTCATCACTAAGCTAAGGACCCTGGGACTAAACACCTCCCTCTGAAACTGGATCCTGGACCTCAACACGGGGGCCCCTCATGGGTGCGTGCTTAGTCCCCTCCTGTACTCCCTGTTCACCCACGACTGCGTGGCCAAGCACAACTCCAACACCATCATTAAGTTTGCTGACAACACAACAGTTAGGTCTGGTAACCGACAACAATGAGAAAGCCTATAGGGAGGAGGTCAGAGACCTGGCAGTGTGGTGCCAGGACAACAACCTCTCCCTCAATGTGAGCAAGACAAAGGAGATGATCGTGGACTACAGGAAAAGGCGGGGCGAACAGGCCCCCATTAACATTGACGGGTCTGTATTGGAGCGGGTCGAGAATTTCAAGTTCCTTGGTGTCCACATCACCAACAAACTATCATGGTCCAAACACACCAAGACAGTCGTGAAGAGGACACAATAATACCTCTCCCCCCTCAGGAGACTGAAAAGATTTGGCATGGGTCCCCAGATCCGCAAAAAGTTCTACAGCAGCACCATGGAGAGCATCTGGTTGCATCACCGCCTGGTATGGCAACTGCTCAACATCTGTGTCACGGCCGTCTTCCTGGAAGGATTAAGTGGACCAAAGTGCAACGTGGTTAGCGTAAATTTTCCTTTCTATTAGGATGTCGCCAACAAAAACAAGAAACAATACAAAATGACCTTGAAGCTTACAGGGCTATAGTGCCACTAACAAAAATTGTGGGGACCCTCTCTGCGGGCCCCGGACTGGGGACCCTCTCTGCGGGCCCCGGACTGGGGACCCTCATTGCTGGCCCCGGACTGGGCACCCTCGCTGCGGGCCCCGGACCGGGCACCCTCGCTGCTTGCCCCGGACTGGGCACCCTCGCTGCGGGCCCCGGACTGGGCACCCTCATTGCGGGTTCTGAACTGGGCATCCTCGTTGCGGGCCCCGGACTGGCCCGTGGAGCAGGCACCCTTGCTGCGGGCCCCGGACTGGGCACCCTCGCTGCAGGCCCCGGACTGGGCCCCCTTGCTGCGGGCCCCGGACTGGCCCATGGAGCAGGCACCGGACTGGGCACCCTCGCTGCGGGCCCCGGACTGGGCACCCTTGCTGGAGGCCCCGGACTGGCCTGTGGAGCAGGCACCGGACTCACCAGGCTGGGGAGACCTACTGGAGGCCTGGTCCGTGGAGGAGGCACGGGATGAACCAGGCTGGGGAGACCTACTGGAGGCACAGGATAGACCGGGCTGTGGGGGAGCACTGGAGATCTGGTGCGTAGCCTAGGCACCACTCTTCCAGGCTGAATGCTCACTTCAGCCCGGCACCTCCAGAGCGCAGGCACAAGTCGAACCTGGCTGTGGGGGAGCACTGGAGCTTTGGTGCTTAGCACTTGCACCGCTCCTCTTGGCTGCATGACCACTTTAGCCCGGCACGTGCGGGGAGCTGGAACAGGCCGCACTGGGTTCTCCTGGCGAACTGGGGAAACCGTGCGTAGAGCCGGCGCAGGACTCACCGGGCTGTGGAGGCGCACTGGAGGTCTGGAGCACCAAGCTGGCACAAGACGTGCAGGGCTGGGGAGGTGCACAGGAGGCCTGGTGCGTGGGGCTGGCACAGTCTTCACCAGATGGCTAGCACGCACCTCAGGACGAGTATGGAGAGCTGACTCAGGCGACATGCTCCGTACACGCTCTGTAGGGCAAATGTCGTCCCTCATGCACCAACACAGCAGCTCTCTCATAGCTCTCTCCTCCAATCTCCCCATCAACTCCTTCTCTGTCTCTGCTTCGCACCCTACGCTCCCCTCCAATTTCACCCCGACTGGCTCTGGATCCATCCTCGGCTCCGCCGACCATCCCGTGTGCCACCCCCCAAAAATGTTTTTGGGGCTGCCTCTCCTGGCCACGCTGCTTGGTCCTTTGGTGGTGGGAAGTTCTGTCACGGCCGTCTTCCTGGAAGGAATAAGTGGACCAAAGTGAGCGTACATGTTCCTTTTTATTAGGATGTCGCCAACAAAAACAATAAACAATACAAAACGACTGTGAAGCCTACAGGGCTATAGTGCCAATAACACAAGTCAACTTCCCACAAATAACAAAGGGAAAAAGGCTACCTAAGTATGATTCCCAACCAGGGACAACGATAGACAGCTGTCCCTGATTGAGAACCATACCCGGCCAAAACAAAGAAATACAAAAACATAGAAAATATAACATAGAATGCCCACCCAAATCACACCCTGACCAAACCAAAATAGAGACATAAAAAGGCTCTCTCAAGTCAGGGCGTGACAATCTGACCATAAGGCGCTACAGAGGGTAGTGCGTACGGCCCAGTACATCACTGCGGCTAAGCTTCCTGCCATCCAGGACCTACAGTGAACACCATAATTAATTGGACAGTGACCATTTTTTTGTTATTTTGGTTCTGCACTCTAGCACTTTGAGTTTGAAAGGATACAATGACAATGAGGGTGAAGTGCAGACTGTCAGCTTTACTTTAAGGGTATTTTCATACATATCTGATGAACCGTTTAGAGATGACAGCACCTTTTGTACATGGTCCCCCCATTTTAAGATACTACAAGTATTTGTTGAATTGGCTTCACAGATGTGTGTCGTTAGGCAGGTGTATTAATTTGTGTCGTTAGTGAATGCAGGAGAGCTGTTGATGAATAGTATTGATTCTACACTTTGCTATTGCCTTTGGAGGTTGTTGTTGGGGTGTGACAACATGAGGAAGACAGCAGTGTCGATGCAGATGAAGCTGGCCGTCATAAGGCTCAGAAATGAAAATCAATCAATCAGGAACATTGCAAAAACCCTGGGCATGTTCAAGTCAACAGTTTGGCTCATCATTAACAAGAAAAAAATAACCCGTGAACTCAATTATGTCAAAAGACCCAGTAGACTGAGGAAGAACACTGTAGTGGATGACCGGAGAATATTCTCTATGGTGAAGAAAACCCCCCTGACAACAGCCCAACAGACCAAAAACACTCTCCTGGATGCAGATGTAGATGTGTCAAAGTCTACCATACGTAGAAGACTACACCGGCAGGACTACAGAGGGTACACTACAAGATGCAAACCACTGATGAGCCGGAAGAACATAAAGGCAAGATTACAGTTTGCTAAAAAGCACCTAAAAGAGCCCCAAGAGTTCTGGAAAAAAGTATTGTGGACTGATGAGACAAAGATTAAAATGTGCCAGAGTGATGTTAGGAGGAAAGTGTGGAGAGAAAAAAGACATGCCCACGATCCAAAGCATACCACCTCATCCGTGAAACATGGTGGAGGGGGTGTTATGGCTTGGGCCTGTATGGCTGCCAGTGGAACAGGCTCACTTGTCTTCATCGATGATGTGACTGCAGACAGAAGTAGAACAATGAATTCTGAAGTCTACAGAAATATTTTATCTGCTCAGATAAAACCAAATGCCTCCAAACTCATTGGATGGCACTTCATCATGCAACAAGACAATGACCCTAAACATACTGCTAGAGCCACGAAGGGGTTTTTGATGGTCAGAAAGTGGAAAATCCTTGACTGGCCGAGTCAATCATCGAATCTGAATTCCATTGAACATGCATTTTACATGCTGAAGAGGAGACTGAAGGCAATAAGTCCCCAAAACAAGCAGGAACTGAAAATGGCTGCAGTACAGGCCTGCAGAACATCACCAGGTAAGAAATCCAACGTCTGGTGATGTCGATCCATCGCAAACTTCAAGCAGTCATTGTATGCAAAGGATATGCAACCAAATATTAACAATGATTACTTTATTCTACTTAAACTGTCCAATGTCTTTTGATGCCCGAAAATGGAAGGGAACTATATACAAAAGCTTCTATAATTTCTAAACGGTTCATCCGATATGTATGAAAATACCCTCAAATTAAAGCTGACAGTCTGCACTTCACCCTCATTGTATCCTTTCAAACTCAAAGTGCTAGAGTACAGAACCAAAATAACAAAACAATTATCACATTATCATTATGGTGCTCACTGTATAAACTAGGTGGTGTTAGAGGAAAGCCCAAACAATTGTCAAAGACTCCAGTCACCCAAGTCATAGACTGTTCTCTGCTACCGCACAACAAGCAGTTCCGGAGCTGAACTGTAATCAAATGGCCACCCGGACAATTGCATTGACCCCCCCTTTGTTTTTACACTGCTGCTACTCGCTGTTGATTATTGATGCATAGTCACTTTACCCCTACCTACATGTACAAATGACCTTGACTAACCTGTATCCCCACACATTGACTCGGTACCGGTACTCCCTGTATATAGTCTCGTTATTGTTATTTTATTGTGTTATTTTTTACTTTAGTTTATTTGGTAAATATTTTCTTAACCAACAATGCAGTTTAAGGAAGAGTTAAGGGCTTGTAAGTAAGCATTTCACGTTAAGGTCTACACCTGTCACATGGGCCAAAAACAACAAATAAAGTTTGATTTGATTCAACACAGCTCTCATGAAAAAGCCTTAATGGAAAGCAAAGTGGATCAGATGGACTGATTTTATAGTGTGTTATCCCCTTAACAATGTATATTTCCCCACAGAGCTTCTCATACTTCATAGTAGAGTTGTTCAAACCTCCTGGCAAAACTTTGCAATAAAAACAGAATGATTGCTCTGTACAGCCTCATTGTGTGAGAGAGAAATAGGCTCTCTTTTCGAAGAACATGAACCAGGATTGGAGAGACAGTTCCAGCTGGAGAAAGGCTTTCTAATATGTGTGTGAAGTGACATGAAGTTTTCAGACTGGGCTCATGGTAAAATGATTTGTCTATGGTAAAATTATTTGTCTTTGACATGACCCCATATACTTTGAGTGGAGTTTCTGGAGCCACTGGGCTAGGAAGTTTTTGCTGTGGACTCTGTTGGGCAATGCTGTGGTCTCCAGACTAGCCAGTTTCTTTGTTCCTAAGGTATAATATACAAGGAAAATACCAACTAAGGTGGAACATTTTTTTCCCCCCATTTTTTTTTCTCCCCCAGACAATTTAGAACCAAAATATTGTAGTTTTTTATGTTTTTTAGTTTTTCCCTAACCACCAGTTCAGAATGCCAGCCTATTAAAGGAGTGGACGTGGTCCTGGCCCATCGGGCCTGTCATTGGCTGTTGCCCAACTGCATAAACCCACACTGTCCTACTGCTGCTGCTCTCCACCATCCACATCCCCCCCACCGCAGGAGATACAGGAGAGTCACACCTCCTCTTCACTATTTTTCTCTCTCCGCCTCTCTCTTTCTCCCTCTCTCCACCCTCCACATCGCCCCACTGCTGCAGGTGAGTCACACAGACCGCAGCAGTTGTTTCCTAGTTTGATTTTACAGGTGGGAAGACAAAGGCCCCCAAAGCAATATCCAGGCCCTCTGGCATCAAAATGCTCAATTAGAAGGTTACTTTATTTAAGCAATAAGGCACAGGTGACCAGGTGAATCCAGTTGAAAGCTATGATCCCTTATTGATGTCACCTGTTAAATTCACTTCAGTCAGTGTAGAAGAAGGGGAGGCAACAGGTTGAGACATGGATTGTGTATGTGTGCCATTCACAGGGTGAATGGGCTAGACCAGGTATTCCCAAACTGAGGTATGCAATGCTGTCGGGGGTACGCCAAATAAAAATGTGATACACATAAAAATAGATATTTATATATATTTTTTTAAGCAAAAAAATATATAATAATCTTTACATTTTCAAACAGTTCCTTTATATTTTCCAACAGGGCTATACATTTGGGTGAGGTTTTTTTTCTCGCCTGAGTAGCCTCATTTCACTGTCATAAAATTAAACTATCTAGTGTTCAGGGAAATAACAACACAATGTCAAATACAGGTAGCCTAGTCAAATAATTAACACATTAACATTAACCGTTCACATTACCGTACTCTCTTAAGGGAATTCCACTAATTACACCATTTTCCTGATTTTTTTTTTTTTAAGTAAGGCCCGCATCCATAGAGACACGTACCACTTCTACGAGTGGCGCAGTGGTCTAAGACACTGCGACAAGAGGCATCAATAAAACTAAGTGCATGCTCTTCAACCGATTGCTGCCCGCACCCTCCCGCCCAACTAGCATCACTACTCTGGACGGTTCTGACCTAGAATATGTGGACAACTACAAATACCTAGGTGTCTGGATATACTGTAAACTCTCCTTCCAGACTCACATTAAGCATCTCCAATCCAAAATGAAATCTACAATTGGCTTCCAATTTCGCAACAAAGCCTCCTTTACTCATGCCGCCAAACATACCCTCATAAAACTGACTATACTACCGATCCTTGACTTCGGCGATGTTATTTACAAAATAGCCCTCAACACTCTACTCAGCAAACTCGATGTAATCTATCACAGTGCCATCCATTTTATCACCAAAGCCCCATATACTACCCACCACTGCGACCTGTATGCTCTCGTTGGCTGGCCCTCACTACATATCTGTCGCCAAACCCACTGGCTCCAGGTCATCTATAAGTATTTGCTAGGTAAAGCCTCGACTTATCTCAGCTCTCTGGTCACCATAGCAACACCCACCCCGTAGCATGCGCTCCAGCAGGTATATTGCACTGGTCATCCCCAAAGCCAACACTTCCTTTGGCCACCTTTCCTTCCAGTTCTCTGCTGCCAATGACTGGAACGAATTGCAAAAATCTCTGAAGCTGGAGTCTTATATCTCCCTCTCTACCATTAAGCATCAGCGCTCAGAGCAGCTTACCGATCACTGTACCTGTACACAGCCAATCTGTAAATAGCACACCGACTACCTCATCCCCATATTATTACTTACCCTCTTGCTCTTTTGCACCCCAGTATCTCTACTTGCACATAATCATCTGCACATCTATCACTCCAGTATTAATGCTAAATTGTAATTATTTTTTAATCTCTAGGGCCTATTTATTGCCTACCTCCCTACTCTTCCTCATTTGCACACACTGTACATAGATTTTTATATATTTTTTATTTTTTTATTTTGTGTTATTGACTGTGAGTTTGTTTATGTGTAACTCTGTGTAGTTGTTTTTGCTGCACTGCTTTGCTTTAACTTGGCCAGGTCGCAGTTGTAAATGAGAACTTGTTCTCAACTGGCCTACATGGTTAAATAAAGGTAAAAAAATAAATAAAAAATGCAGTCCCTGGTTCGAATCCAGGCTGCATCACATCCAGCTGTGATTGGGAGTCCCATAGGGCGGCGCACAATTGGCCCAGCGTCGTCCAGGTTTGGCTGGGGTAGGCCTTTACTGTAAATACGAATTTGTTCTTAAAACCGACTTTCCAAGTTAAATAAATAAATAAAATAAAAACTACCAGCAGTACTACACCTGCACCTGTTCACGACACAAGTTGTTCTGCTTCCACAAGCACATCCAATGCTAGCATCAGTAATTCTACCTTTGTTGTTTTCCCAGCTGGCATGGACACTGACAGTTGTGAATCTGATGCAGCTGAAGAGCTACTGCCCCCTTAGCCGGGAAAGCACTGAACAACAGACAGGGACGTTGGACCATCGAAGAGGTGCAAATATGACGAGAACTACATTGATTTGGCGTTCACTTATATTGGGGGTAGTGCCTTTCCTCAGCCACAGTGTGTTACACAGTTGAAGTTGGAAGTTTACATACACCAAAATACATTTAAACAGTTCCTGACATTTAATCCTAGTAAAAATTCCCTATCTTAGGTTAGTTAGGATCACCACTTTATTTTAAGAATGTGAAATGTCAGAATAATAGTAGAGATAATGATTTTTTTCAGCTTTTATTTCTTTCATTACATTCCCAGTGGGTCCGAGGTTTACATACACTCAATTAGTATTTGGTAGCATAAATCCAGTTATGCATTAGGGGGCGCTATTAAAATGTTTGAATGAAAAACGTTCCCGTTTTAAACAAGATATTTTGTCACGAAAAGATGCTCGACTATGCATATAATTGACAGCTTTGGAAAGAAAACACTCTGACGTTTCCAAAACTGCAAAGATATTGTCTGTGAGTGCCACAGAACTGATGTTACAGGCGAAACCCAGATAAAACTCCAACCAGGAAGTGCCGCATTTTTTTAAACCGCCTCATGGCAATGACTCCTTACAGTGCCTTGCGAAAGTATTCGGCCCCCTTGAACTTTGCGACCTTTTGCCACATTTCAGGCTTCAAACATAAAGATATAAAACTGTATTTTTTTGTGAAGAATCAACAACAAGTGGGACACAATCATGAAGTGGAACGACATTTATTGGATATTTCAAACTTTTTTAACAAATCAAAAACTGTAAAATTGGGCGTGCAAAATTATTCAGCCCCTTTACTTTCAGTGCAGCAAACTCTCTCCAGAAGTTCAGTGAGGATCTCTGAATGATCCAATGTTGACCTAAATGACTAATGATGATAAATACAATCCACCTGTGTGTAATCAAGTCTCCCTATAAATGCACCTGCACTGTGATAGTCTCAGAGGTCCGTTAAAAGCGCAGAGAGCATCATGAAGAACAAGGAACACACCAGGCAGGTCCGAGATACTGTTGTGAAGAAGTTTAAAGCCGGATTTGGATACAAAAAGATTTCCCAAGCTTTAAACATCCCAAGGAGCACTGTGCAAGCGATAATATTGAAATGGAAGGAGTATCAGACCACTGCAAATCTACCAAGACCTGGCCGTCCCTCTAAACTTTCAGCTCATACAAGGAGAAGACTGATCAGAGATGCAGCCAAGAGGCCCATGATCACTCTGGATGAACTGCAGAGATCTACAGCTGAGGTGGGAGACTCTGTCCATAGGACAACAATCAGTCATATATTGCACAAATCTGGCCTTTATGGAAGAGTGGCAAGAAGAAAGCCATTTCTTAAAGATATCCATAAAAAGTGTCATTTAAAGTTTGCCACAAGCCACCTGGGAGACACACCAAACATGTGGAAGAAGGTGCTCTGGTCAGATGAAACCAAAATTGAACTTTTTGGCAACAATGCAAAACGTTATGTTTGGCGTAAAAGCAACACAGCTCATCACCCTGAACACACCATCCCCACTGTCAAACACGGTGGTGGCAGCATCATGGTTTGGGCCTGCTTTTCTTCAGCAGGGACAGGGAAGATGGTTAAAATTGATGGGAAGATGGATGGAGCCAAATACAGGACCATTCTTGAAGAATGGTGGAGTCTGCAAAAGACCTGAGACTGGGACGGAGATTTGACTTCCAACAAGACAATGATCCAAAACATAAAGCAAAATCTACAATGGAATGGTTCAAAAATAAACATATCCAGGTGTTAGAATGGCCAAGTCAAAGTCCAGACCTGAATCCAATCGAGAATCTGTGGAAAGAACTGAAAACTGCTGTTCACAAATGCTCTCCATCCAACCTCACTGAGCTCGAGCTGTTTTGCAAGGAGGAATGGGAAAAAATGTCAGTCTCTCGATGTGCAAAACTGATAGAGACATACCCCAAGCGACTTACAGCTGTAATCACAGCAAAAGGTGGCGCTACAAAGTATTAACTTAAGGGGGCTGAATAATTTTGCACGCCCAATTTTTCAGTTTTTGATTTGTTAAAAAAGTTTGAAATATCCAATAAATGTCGTTCCACTTCATGATTGTGTCCCACTTGTTGTTGATTCTTCACAAAAAAATACAGTTTTATATCTTTATGTTTAAAGCCTGAAATGTGGCAAAAGGTTGCAAAGTTCAAGGGGGCCGAATACTTTCGCAAGGCACTGTATATGGCTGTGGATGAGCTACAAATGAGCTTACGTTTTCCACGTATTCCCCAAGGTGTCTACAGCATTGTGGCGTCTTTTTACGCATTTCCATTGAAGAATAGGGACCAAATATAGCAAGTGGTCACATGGTGTCTCCCGCAGAAAATCTTGCGTAAAATACTGAGGTAGCCATTTTTCCAATCTCTTCTTATGAGAAACCAATTGCCTCGACATATGTTAAAATACCTTGAGGATGGATCCTAAACAACGTTTGCCGTGTTTCTGTCGATATTATGGAGTTAATTTGGAAAAAGTTCGGTGTTGTAGTGGTAGCATTTTCCGGTCGATTTCTCAGCCAAGCATCATGAACAAACGGGAGCAATTTCGCCTACAAAAATAATCTTTTTGGAAAAAAGGAACATTTGCTATCTAACTGGGAGTCTCCTGAGTGAAAGCATCCACAGTTCTTCAAAGATAAATTATTTAATTTGGTTGCTTTTCTTATTTTCGTGAAAATGTTGCCTGCTGCCAGCAGAGCCCAGCATAGCATTATGCCATGATAAACAAACACAAATGCTTGTCTAGCATTGTCTGTAACGCATATTTTGAAAAACTGAGATGACAGTGTTGTTAACAAAAGGCTAAGCTTGTGTTTGAATATATTTAATTCATTTCATTTGCGATTTTCATGAATAGGAAAAGTTTCTAGGGGTATTTATGTTCGCTGCGTTATGCTAATTCGTTTGAGGCTATGATTACGATCCCGGATCCGGGATTGCTCTTCGCAGGAAGTTTTAAGGAAGACATTCTCTTCTGAAAACCACTGGAAACCAGGACAACAGGAGAGGTTATACTTTAAGTACTGGACAGCTTTGTGACATCAAATGGACTTGGTGGACTTGGTGGTCAAGATGTGTTGGTATCTGTACTGATGGCGCAAAAGCCATGACAGGGAGACATAGTGGACTGGTAACGTGCGTGCAAGCTGTTGCTCCTGACGCCACTTGGGTACACTGCAGCATCCACCGAGAGGCTTTTGCTGCCAAAGAAATGCCTGACAGCTTGAAAGACGTTTTGGACACAAAAGGGAAAATGGTTAACTTTGTAAACCTCTCTAGGGTACGGTAGCGTTCCACCTGACCAACATCCAGTGAAATCTCAGAGCGACAAATAAAAAAAACAGAAATACTGATTATAAAAATTCCGAAAACATACAAGCGTAATACATAGGTTTAAAGATAAACTTCTTATGAATCCAACCATGGTGTCAGATTTCAAAAAGGCTGTATGGCGAAAGCATACCATGCGATTATTTGAGAACATCGCCCAGCAGATAAATCATTACAAACAGTAACCAGCCATGTAGAAGAGTTACACAAGTCAGAAATATATAGAGAAAATGAAGCACTTACCTTTGATGATCTTCATATGGTTGCACTCAGAAGACATTAATTTACTCAATAAATTTTTGTTTTGTTTGATAAAGTCTCACTTTATATCCAAAACCTCAGTTTTGATCCCTCGTTTTCTTCAGTAATCCACAGGCTCAAACGCAATCACAATAGGCAGACAAAAAATCTCAATTGTATCCGTAAAATTCATAGAAACATGTCAAACGATGTTTATATTCAATCGTTTTTAGCCTAAATAATCGATAATACTTCAACCGGACAGTAACGTCGTCAATATAAAAGGTAAACAAGAAAGGCACGCTCTCGGGATTGAGCAATGAAAAGCTCAGAATAGAAAACTACACAAATAAAAAAATCCTACTTCCTGGATGGATTGTTCTCAGATTTTCACCTGCCAAATCAGTTCTGTTATACTCACAGACATTATTTTAACAGTTTTGGAAACTTTTGCGTGTCTTCTATCCAAATCTACCAAATATATGCATATCCTAGCTTCTGCACCTGACTAGCAGGCAGTTTACTTTGGACACGCTTTTCATCTGGATGTGAAAATAGTGCCCCCTTCCCTAGAGAAGTTAAAGCAAGACCCCTCAACTCTTGTGCATTTTCTGCACCATGCAATGATATGGGCAGCGACCATATAACGCGTTTACAACATACAGAAGTGCGCTGGTTATCAAGGGGCAAAGTATTGACACATTTTTTTTAATTGAGAGACGAGCTTAAAGTTTTCTTTACTGATCATTATTTTCACTTGTCTGACCGCTTGCGTGATCATGAGTTTCTCACACGACTAGCCTATCTGGGTGATGTTTTTTCTCACCTGAATGATCTGAATCTAGGATTACAGGGACTCCCTGCAACTATGTTCAATGTACGGGACAAAATTGAGGCTATGATTAAGAAGTTGTAGCTCTTCTCTGTCTGCATTAACAAGGACAACACACAGGTTTTTCCATCATTGTATGATTTTTTTGTGTGCAATTGAACTCAAGCTTACGGGCAATATCAAATGTGATATATAGCGAAGCACCGAAGTAAATTGTCTGTGCAATTACGCAGGTACTTTCCAGAAACAGACGACACAAACAACTGGATTCGTTATCCTTTTCATGCCCTGCCTCCAGTCCACTTACCGATATCTGAACAAGAGAGCCTCATCGAAATTGCAACAAGTGGTTCTGTGAAAATGTTATTTAATCAAAAGCCACTGCTAGATTTCTGGATTGGACTGCGCTCAGAGTATCCTGCCTAGGAAAATCGTGCTGTTAAGACACTGATGCCCTTTGCAACCACGTACCTATGTGAGAGTCGATTCTCGGCCCTCACTTGCATGAAAACGAAATACAGGCACAGACTGTGGAAAATGATTTAAGACTGAGACTCTCTCCAATACGACCCAACATTGCAGAGTTATGTGCATCCTTTCAAGCACAACTGTCACGACTTCCGCCGAAGTCCGTCCCTCTCCTTGTTCGGGCGGCGTTTGGCGGTCGACGTCACCGGTCTTCTAGCCATCACCAATCCACTTTTCATTTTCCATTTGTTTTGTCTTTGTTTTCTACACACCCGGTTTCAATTCCCCCCATTACATGTTCATTATTTAACCCTCTGGTTTCCCCCATGTTTGTGTGTGTGTTTGTTTTATTGTTAGGCTGTACCTGACGGCCGGGTTTTCTTGTTATTCCCGTTTATTTCGTGGTACCTGTATTTTTCCAGCACCATAGTATTGTGTTTGTACTGGTGTTTTCTTGAATTAAATACCTTGTCCACGCAACTCAGCTCTCCTGCGCCTGACTCCTTTCACCAGTTACCCACAGCCTTGACAACAACCTTCTCATTAACCTGTGGTGAGTTATTCACAATTTTTGATGAACAAATAAAGTTTTATATGTAAGATGGCTAAATAAGGAGCAAAATTATTGATTTATTATTATTATTATTATTTGTGCCCTGGTCCTATAAGAGCTCTTTGTCACTTCCCACGAGCTGGGTTATGACAAAATCATGGACGGCCAGGGGCATTCGTATTGTGCCGCTAGAGGTGAAATTCTTGGAACTGCGCAAGACGGTGTTCCTAATATTTTGTACACTCAGTGTACTGTACATCTACATTGTATTGCCCAAAACCACTCAACAAGTTCAAAAATAGACTCTGACCTGTCCAATGAGCCAAAATTCATTAAAGAATCCCACAGTATCCAAACACCCCCCTCTCTCTCACTCACTACACGCACGCACGCACACTAAACCTGTCCAATGAGCCAAAACTGATTAATTCCCACAGTACCCAAACACCCCCCCCTCACACACACACACACACACACACACACACACACACACACACACACACACACACACACACACACACACTCACACTCACACTCACACTCACACTCACACTCACACACACAGTGCAGTAATTAGAATCAATAGAGCAGCTTTAAGTGATACAGCCTACTTTGTCCTCACCCCTTTTCTGCTTCTACTTTCTCTGTGTTGTCTGTTGCTGTCCCTCTTGTCTGCCCTCTTCTGTTGCTGTCTTTCTTGTCTGCCCTCTTATGTGGCTGCCTCTCTGGTCTGTCCTCTTCTGTGGCTGCCTCTCTGGTCTGCCCTCTTCTGTGGCTGCCTCTCTGTTCTCTCTCCATCTGCCCTCTTCTGTCACTTTCTCTGTGCCTTGTCTGTTGCCTTCTCAGGTTCTTGTTTGTTAATGTCTCCTTTGTCTATCCTCTTCTGTTCTTATGGTGTCTCTCTCCATCATATCCTACTCTTCTGTTACTGTCTCAGTGTCTCAGATGGTTTGAGGTTTTTAAGTCATTGAAATTTGGAGCTTTCGAACATTTTGTCCAATGAACAGTGTGTATTTTACCGATGGTCCCTAACTAGCCTCATAGGGATATCCAAAGTCAACCCAAATTTACCACAGGCATTACTATCGGGTCGCGTGCAGTTGCACTCCGAATTGATGATTACTTGTGTGCCGTCATCTGTGGACATGTGAGCAGGTTTGAAAAAACCCAACATTTGTTTACATTGTGATGCAGTCTCAAAGTTTTAAAAAAACTATGTTTTGGACGAGATTGACTTTATTATCAAATTAACGTATTTACACTTTGTAGTCAATTTTGACAGTAGAGTAAATGTTTCTGACTCATATCAATGCCACATAGAAAAAGCCTAAATGAGAAGTTGTTTTTTAGGGGCAGTTGCTCTTTAAAGTTACTGTATACTGACACGACCAGGGCAACTCAACTGTAAAGAAAATTTCAAGTATCCACATGAACTGATGAAACCAAGACTGAACTCTTTGTCCTGAATGCCAAGTGTCACGCTTGCAAACTATTACAGACTACAAAGGGAAGCACAGCCGAGAGCTTCCCAGTGACACGAGCCTACCAGACGAGCTAAATTACTTTTATGCTCGCTTTGAGAAAAGTAACACTGAAACATGCATGAGAGCATCAGCTGTTCCGGACGACTGTGTAATCACTCTCTCCGTGGCTGATGTGAGTAAGACCTTTAAACAGGTCAACATTCATAAGGCCGCAGGGCCAGACGGATTACCAGGACATGGACTCCGAGCATGCTCTGACCAACTGGCAAGTGTCATCACTGACATTTTCAACCTGTCCCTGAGTCTGAAATGCCAACATGTTTCAAGCAGACCACCATAGTCCCTGTGCCCATGAACACTAAGGTAACCTGCCTAAATGACTACCAACCCGTGGCACTCACCTCTGTAGCCATGAAGTGCTTTGAAAGGCTGGTCATGGCACACATCAACACCTTTATCCCAGAATCCCTAGACCCACTCCAATTTGCATACCCCCCCCCCCCCCCCCCCCCCCCTCAACAGATCCACAGATGATGCAATCTCTATTGCACTCCACACTGCCCTTTCTCACTTGGACAAAAGGAACACCTATGTGAGAATGTTATTCATTGACTACAGCTCAGCGTTCAACACCATATTGCCCTCAAAGCTCATCACTAAGCTAAGCACCTGGATCCTGGACTTCCTGACGGGCCGCCCCCAGGTGGTAAGGGAAGGTAACAACACATCTGCCACGCTGATCCTCACACAGGGGCCCCTCGGGTGCATGCTCCCCTCCTGTACTCCCTGTTCACTCATGACTGCATTGCCAGGCACGACTCCAACACCATCATTAAATTTGCAGATGACACAACAGTGGTAGACCAACAACGATGATACAGCCTATAGGGAGGAGGTCAGAGTCCTGACTGTGTGCCAGGCAACAACCTCTCCCTCAATGAGATCAAGACAAAGGAGATGATTGTGGACTACAAGAAAAGGAGGACCGAGCATGCCCCCATTCTCATGGACGGGGCGCTGTAGTGGAGCAGGTTGAGAGCTTCATGTTCCTTGGTGTCCACAACATCAACAAACTATCATGGTCCAAACACACAAAACATGCCTCTTCCCCCTCAGGAGACTGAAAAGATTTGGCATGGGTCCCCAGATCCTCAAAGTTCTGCAGCTGCACCGTCGAGAGCATCACCGCCTAGTATAGAAACTGCTCGGCATCCAACCGTAAGGCACTACAGAGGGTAATGCTTACGGCCCAGTACATCACTGAGGCCAAGATTCCTGTCATCCAGAACCTACAGTGCATTCAGAAAGTATACCGACCCTTTGACTTTTTCCACATTTTGTTGTGTTACAGCCTTATTCTAAAAATTATTAAATAAAAACATGCCCTTATCAATCTACACACAATAACCCACAATAACAAAGTGGAAACAGGTTTTTTGCAAATGTCTTTTAAAAAATTCAGAAATACCTTTTTTAAATAAGTATTCAGAACCTTTGCAATGAGACTCAAAATTGAGCTCTGTTGCATACTGTTTCCATTAACTCCACCAAGACTCTTCATAGAGCTGGCCGCCAGGCCAAACTGAGCAATTGGGGGAGATGGCCCTTGGTCAGGGAGGTGACCGAGAACCCCATGGTCACTCTGACAGAGCTCCAGAGTTCTTCTGTAGAGATGGAAGAACCTTCCAGAAGGACAACCATCTTTTCAGCACTCCACCAAGCACTTAAATGGTAGAGTGGCCAGACGGAAGCCACTTGTCAATAAAAGGCACATGACAGCCTGCTTGGAGTTTGACAAAAGGCACCTAAAGACTCTCAGAACCTGAGAAACAAGATTCTCTGAACTGATGAAACCAAGACTGAACTCTTTGTATTGAATGCCAAGTGTCACATTTGGAGGAAACCTGGCACCATCCCTACGGTAAAGCATGGTGGTGGAAGCAGGGACTGGGGGAGTAGTCAGGATCGATGGAAAGATGAATGAAGCAAAGTACAGATGAAAACCTGCTCCAGAGCCCTCAAGACCTCAGACTGGGGTGAAGGTTCACCTTCCAACAGGACAATGACCCTAAGCACACAGCCAAGACAACGCAGGAGTGGCTTCGGGACAAATCTCTGAATGTCCTTGAGTGGCCTAGCCAGAGCCCAGACTTTAACTTGATCAAACATCTCTGGAGAGACCTTAAAATGGCTTTGCAGCGACGCTCCCCATACAACCTGACAGGTCTTGAGAGGATCTGCAGAGAAGAATGGGAGAAACTCCCCAAATACAGGTGTGCCAAGCTTGTAGAGTAATGCCCAAGAAGACTCAAAGCTGTAATCACTGCCAAAGGTACTTCAACAAAGTACTGAGTAAAGGGTCTGAATACTAATGTAAAGTTAATATTTAAATGTTTATAAATTTGCTAACAATTCTATAAACCTGTTTTTGCTTTGTCATTTGTGGTATTATGTGTAGATTGATGAGGATAACGTAAAAAAGGCTGTAACGTAACAAAATGTGAAAAAAGTGAAGGGGTTTGAATACTTTCCGAATGCACTGTATATACTAGGCTGTGTCAGAGGAAGGCCCAAAAAATTGTCAAAGACTCCAGTCACCTAAGTCATAGACTGTTCTCTCTGCTAACACACGGCAAGATTTACCGGCGCGCCAAGTCTAGGTTTTTACACTGCTGCTTCTCACTGTTTATTGTCTATGCATAGTCACATTACCCCTACCTGCATGTACAAATTGCCTCGACTAATCTGTACCCCCGCACAGCGAGTCGGTACCGGTATCCCCTGAATATAGCCTCATTATTGTTATTTCATTGTGTTACTTATTTAAACTTTAGTTTCACGGTAAGGTGTTGTATTTGGCGCATGTGACAAATAAAATTAGATTTTATTTGATGCCAACAGGGCTCTTTTCACAGTCCCTAAATTCAGAACAATCTCAAGAAAGTGTACAGTGTTATATAGAGCCATTATTGCATCGAACTCTCTTCCTTCTCATATTGCTCAAATAAACAGCAAACCTGGTTTAAAGAAAACAGATAAAGCAACACCTCACGGCACAAAGCCTTTCCACTATTTTACATAGATCGTTTGTGTGTAGTTATTGATATGTAGGCTACGAGTGCCTTTTTAAAATAGTAGTTCTGTCTGTGTGCTTGTCTATTATAGATGTAGTTCTGACCGTGTGCTTGTCTATTAACATTCTGTAAAATGTCATGTTGTGCGGCTATGGAAACCTTCCAAACAGCAAGTGCACTACACAAGCCGCACTCATGCCTGATATTACTTTACTATTCTTCCATAGAAAAGACACTGGTGTGTTTCTTTCTTGATGTGTTTGGACCATGATAGTTTGTTGGTGATGTGGACACCAAGGAACTAGAAACTCTCGACCCGTTCCACTACAGCCCCGTTGATGTGAATGGGGGCCTGTTCGGCCCTGTAGTCCATGATCATACACTTAGGTTGGAGTCACTAAAACTCGTTTTTCAACCACTCCACAAATGTCTTGTTAACAAACAATCGTTTTGGCAAGTCGGTTAGGACATCTACTTTGTGCATGACACAAGTCATTTTTCCAACAATTGTTTACAGACAGATTATTTAACTTCTAACTCACTATCACAATTCCAGTGGGTCAGAAGTTTACATATACTAAGTTGACTGTGCCTTTAAACAGCTTGGAAAATTCCAGAAAATTATGGCATAGCTTTAGAAGCTCCTGATGGGCTAATTAGCATCATTTGAGTCAATTGGAGTTGTACCTGTGGATGTATTTCAAGGCCTACCTTCAAACTCAGTGCCTCTTTGCTTGACATCATGAGAAAATCATAATGAATCAGCCAAGACCTCAGAAAGAAAAATTGTAGACCTCCACAAGTCTGGTTCAAGTCTGTGAGCAATTTCCAAATGCCTGAAGGTACCACGTTCATCTGTACAAACAATAAACATCATGGGACCATGTAGCCGTCATACGGAAGGAGAAGCATTCTGTCTCCTAGAGATGAACTTACTTTGGTGCGAAAAGTGCAAATCAATCCCAGAACAACAGCAAAGGACCGTGTAAAGATGCTGGAGGAAACAGGTACAAAAGTATCTATATCCACAGTAAAATGAGCCCTATATCGACATAACCTGAAAGGCAGCTCAGCAAGGAAGGAGCCACTGCTCCAAAACCACCATAGAAAAGCCAGACTACAGTTTGCAAGTGCACATGGGGTCAAAGATCGTACTTTTTGGAGAAATGTCCTCTAGTCTGATGAAACAAAAATAGAACTGGTTGGCCATAATGACCGTCGTTATGTTTAGAGGAAAAAGGGGGAGGCTTGCAAGCCAAAGAACATCAACCCAACCGTGACGCACGGGGGTGGAAGCATCATGCTGTGGGGTGCTTTGCTGCAGGAGGGACTGGTGCACTTCACTAAGTAGATGGCGTCATGAGGGAGGAAAATTTGTGGATATATTGAAGCAACATCTGAAGACATCAGTCAGGAAGTTAAAGCTTGGTCGCAAATGGGTCTTCCAAATGGACAATGACCCCAAGCATACTTCCAAAGTTGTGGCAAAATGGCTTAAGGACAACAAAGTCAAGGTATTGGAGTGGCCATCACAAAGCCCTGACCTAAATCCTATAGAAAATGTGTGGGCAGAACTGAAAAAGTGTGTGTGAGCAAGGAGGCCTACAAACCTGACTGTTACACCAGCTCTGTCAGGAGGAATGGGACAAAATTCACCCAACTTATTGTGGGAAGCTTGTGGAAGGCTACCTGAAACATTTGACCAAAGTTGATCAATTTAAAGGAAATGCTACCAAATACTAATTGAGTGTATGTAAACTTCTGACCAACTGGGAATGTGATGAAAGAAATAAAAGCTGAAATAAAAAATAATTCTCTCTACTATTATTCTGACATTTCACATTCTTAAAATAAAGTGGTGATCCTAACTGACCTAAGACAGGGACTTTTACTGAGATTAAATGTCAGGAGCTGTGAAAAACTGAGTTTAAATATATTTGGCTAAGGTGTATGTAAACTTCCGACTTCAACTGTAGGTGTTCTTTTTGTCGGAAGGGAAAGGGCAGTGTGGAGTGCGATTGAGATTGCGTCATCTGTGGATCTGTTGGGACAGTTTGCTAATTGGAGTGGGTCTAGGTTTTCCAGGATGATGGTGTTGACGTGACCCATGAGCAGCCTTTCAAAGCATTTCATGGCTACCGACGTGAGTGCTACAGGGCGGTAGTCATTTAAGCAGGTTACCTTCGCTTTCTTGGTCACAGGGACTACGGTGGTCTGCTTGAAACATGTAGGTGTTACAGACTTGGTCAGGGAGAGGTTGAAAGTGTCTGTGAAGACACTTGTCAGTTGGTCAGCGCATGCTTTGAGTACACGTCCTGGTAATCCATCTGGCCCTGCGGCCTTGTGAATGTTGACCTGTTCGTTAAAGGTCTTGCTCACATCGGCTACAGAGAACTGGTGCTCATGTCTGGTGGGGTAAGTGTGTGTGTCAAAGCTGTGTGTAAGTTGACTAGGCAAACCATTTGGAATTTAACACATTAATGTTTCTTATAAAAACAAGAAGTGACGCAGTCAGTCTCTCCTCAACTCTTAGCTAAGAGAGACTGGTTTTCATAGTATTGATATTAGCCCTATGATTACAGTGAAGAGCAACATGTGCTGCTCTGTTCTGGGCCAGCTGCAGCTTAACTAGGTCTTTCCTTGCAGCACTTGGTCACACGACTGAACAATAATCAAGATAAGACAAAACTAGAGCCTGCAGGACTTGCTTTTTGGAGTGTGATGTCAAAAAAGCTCTTTGTTGCAGGCAGAGCTCTCCCCATCTTTACAACCATTTGAATCTATATGTTTTGACTATGACAGTATACAATCTAAAGTAACACAAAGTAATTTAGTATCAACTTGTTCAACAGGCACTCCATCCATTACCAGATTCAGCTGAGGTATAGATTTGCACCAAATACAATACTCTTAGTTTTAGAGATTTTCAGGACCAGTTTATTACTGGCCACCCATTCCAAAACAGACTGCAATTATTAGGGTTTCAGGGACTTCATTAGTGGTGGTTAATGGTGCGTAAATGGTTGAATAATCAGCATAGATGGACACACATGCTTTGTTTAATGCCAGGGGCAGGTTATTGGTAAAAAATATAAAAGAGTAGAGGGCCTAGAGAGCTGCCCTGCGGTACACCACACTTTACATGTTTGACATTAGAGAAGCTTCCACTAAAGTGGAGAAGGTGGAAAGCTTCAAGTTCCTGACACACTGAAATCGTCCACCCACACAGATAGTGTGGTGTTGAAGGTGCAACAGTGCCTCTTCAACCTCAGGAGGCGGAAGAAATTTGGCTTGGCACCTAAAACTTTTACAGATGCACAATTGAGAGCATCCTGTCGGGCTGTATCACCGCCTGGTACGGCAACTGCACCGCCCGCAACCGCAGGGCTCTCCAGAGGGTGGTGCGGTCTGCTCAACACGTCACCGGGGGCAAACTAGCTGCCCTCCAGGACACCTACAGCACCTGATGTCACAGAAAGGCCAAAAAGATCATCAAGGACAACAACCACACGAGCCACTGCCTGTTCACCCCGCTATCATCCTGACGGCGAGGTCAGTACAGGTGCATCAAAGCTGGGACAGCTTCTGTCTCAAGGCCATCAGACTAAATAGCAATCACTAGCACATTAGTGGCTGCAGCCTATATGCATAGACTTGAAATCACTAGCCACTTTAATAAATTGAACACTTGTCACTTTAAAAATGTGTACATATTTTGCATTACTCATCTCATATGTACAGTATATACTGTATTCTATTCTACTGGATCTTAGTCTATGCCGTTCTGACATTGCTTGTCCATATATTTATATATTCTTAATTCCATCCCTTTACTTAGATTTGTGTATATTGGGTATGTGTTGAGAAATTGTTAGATATTACTTGTTAGATATTACTGCACTGTCAGAGCTAGAAACACAAGTTTTTCGCTTTGGCTTCCCTCCAGGCCTGTGGACAAAGACTTTCCTCTAGGCTCTGATTAAAGATATGACAGATAGGAATGACTATAGAGTCAGCAACCTTCCTCAATAGTATTCCATCTAATTTGTCAATGCCAGGAGGTTTGTCATTATTTGTCAATAACAGTCATATTGACTGAAACATGGTGTCAGAAGTGGGATCGTTTCAGTGCTTGGTTCAGATGCTTTGGGTCGATGCAGACCCTCAGCTTCTCTGGTTTTTTCACTATTAGCATATTGCTGATCCAGTCAGTTGGTTCAGTCACAGATGTCATGTGGCCATTGGCCTCGTACTTGTCCAGCTGGGCCTTCACAGCCACTTTCATTGCAATGGGAAAATTGCGAGGAGCACACTGGACTGGAGTGATGCTCTCATCCACTTCAAAGTGTACCTCCCCAGGCACAGATTCAACGGGCATGTTGAATACATCGTCATATCTGCTGAGTAGTTGTTCTTTGGACAGGGGTCCATGCTGGACATGATCCACAATGTGCAGGTCATTTGGTACAGTGAACTGTATCAGTCCCAGGCATTCACATGTAGAGCCTGAGAGGAGAGGATGTTGACTGGTTTTCACAATCTCAAACTCCAGCTTGTGTTTGCGTCCCCGAATAACACATTCGGTCTCAAAGGTGCCCATAGAGCTCATTAGCTCTCCTGAGTACAGGTTTAGTCTAGTATCGCTGGGCAATAGATGTGTGTCAGGTGCCAGATTGATTTTCTCTTTGTAGCTCATTATGTTGCATGTAGCACCGGAATCCAGTTGACATTGTTGTTGCTTGTTGTGTAATCGTAGTGTCACAAACCATTTCTTCCCTCTTGTGTGTACAGCCCCAATGGATTCATGCATGTAAATGTCACTTTCATTGTTCTGCTCTGAACATTGAGTGACATCATCAACACAGAGAATCTTGCCCTCACTCACCCTTCTTTTGCTATTGAGACACACTTTTGCAAAGTGATTATTAGTTCCACAAGCTCTGCATGGTTTTCCGTGGGCAGGGCAGGGCTCTTTGCCACGTGTGTATGTATTCCCACAGTATTTACATGCTACGGGGCTCACTGTGTTCACCGTTCGTGGTGAATTACTCTGCCTCGATTGGTTTAGTCTGAATGTCTGCCTAGCAACAGCGTGAACAGTATCAACGTCGGAGCGTGGGGTTTCAATTTCCATTGCTCTCATTCTCATGTCAATGACTTCAGCAGTGCGGCACATTTCAATGGCAGTTACTAATGTTAAGCCTCTCTCTCTCAGTAGACACCGGCGCGTATCCTCATTTGCAATTCCCAGTACTATTTTGTCACAAATCAATTCATCTTTCAATCCCCCGTATTCTCAAGTGCCAGATTTTTCTCTCAAATGGGTTACAAAGTTGTGTACTGACTCACCCTCTTCCTGTTTGCAGCCTCCGAAAGCGAACTGACGTAAATTACGTTTCTGGCAGGTTTGAAGTAATCCTCCAATGCATCCAATATAGCCTTTGCATCACACTGTTGTCGTGCTGTGAGGGTGAGATTGTGCCGGTACATATGCCTGCATTCGCTGCCCATGGCAGAATGTTCGCTGCCATAGCAATGGAGTAGGATATTTCTTTGCCTGCAGTCATTGAGGTAGGTAGTGATGCTAGCTAGCCAGCTAACAACGAGTTGATCAGTGTTGTGAGTAGGAAACGGCGTGTGTTCGCATATGGATCGTAACTGCGTCTATACTGTACTTAGCTACAAAAATAACAAACGTGTGTTTTCCAAGCCACTTCTGATACCATGTTTCAGTATGATATGTTGGATAAAGGAATAAAGACAGACGCCAATGTCAAGTTCAATAGCCTTGGTTGTGCATTGTACAAATCCCTACACCTGGAGTCCGGGGAACAGTCCGGCTAGTCGAATACCTATCAACTAGACTCCGTAACAATTGTTGCCACCTCTCCCACACTAACATGACCAAATTCAAATTTACAATGCTTTTCTTTCATTCTAGTTTTTTTATACAAGAGTACAATGGCTCCCTGTTCGTTGTTGGCATTTCCTGCCTAAGTTTGGCCACTTTGCCAATGAAGTAATCATTAAAATAATTGCTAAAATCAAATGGTTTTGTGATGAATAAGCCATCTGATTCAATGAAAATGTAGTTCAATTAGTCTTTCTGACCATAATTTAATTTAAAGTACTCCAAAGTTTATATCATTGATATTGTCTTCATAATACAGGTTCTTCTTTTTGTGGAGTTTAGTCAAATAATTTCTCAATTTCAAGTAAATCAGCCAGTCAGATGTGCAGCCAGACTTATTAGCCACTCCTTTTGCCCCATCTCTTTCAACCATACAGTTTTTCAATTCCTCATCAATCCATGGAGCCTTAATTGTTCTAACAGTCCGTTATCAATAATTGGAAGAAGCATTTTCATAAATTCATCAAGTGAAGCATCTGGATGCTCCCTATTAATTATATCAGACCAACACATGTTTTACATCATCCACTTAGGAGACACAGCATAATATTTTGTGTGTTCTCTTATACACTATTTTAGGCCCAGCTTTTGGAACTTTGGCTTTCCTGGATATAGCCACTGCATCCAATGGGTACGCATACAGCTTTAGAACAAAATTATAAAAATATATTTTTCCTGTAGTGTTTGTAAGCACCCTGGTAGTTAGATTAATAACCTGAACCAGATTACAGGCACTGGTTACAGTGAGAAGCTTTCTATTGAGTGGACAGCTTGATGAAAACCAGTCAATATTCAGGTCCCCAAGATAGTAGAACTCTGTTTACATTACATACACTATCAAGCATTTCACACATATTAATTAGATACTGACTGTTTGCACCTGGTGGCCTATAGCAAGACCCTGGGAGAACTGCAAACTGTTATTCTGGTCCTGGACCTTTCTGGTCAGGTCATCCATTCTTTTGCTAGTTGACTCCACCAGTATTTGTTTCAGAGCTCAAGGTAAGACCCAGATGCAGAATGTCGAGGTAAGACCCAGATGCAGAATGTCGAAGTAACAATATTTATTGTGGCAACCGGGGCAGGCAAAGACAGGTCAAGGCAGGCAGGGATCAAAAATCCAGAGTAAGGCAAATGTACAGGACTGCAGGCGGGACAGGGTCAGGACAGGCAACGGTCAAAAACCAGAAGGACGATGTAAGAGAGGCTGGGAAACAATAGGAGCTGACAGGAAAAATGCTGGTAAGCTTGAACTAACATGACGATCTGGCAACAAACAGACAGAGAACACAGGTATAAATACACAGGGGATAATCGGGAGATGGGCGAAACCTGGAGGGGAGTGGAGACAAGCACAAGGACAGGTGAAACAGATCAGGGCGTGACAGTACCCCCCCCCCCCCCCCCCCTAGATCCAAGATGTCTTTAGCGGGAACCCAGCACCTCTCCCCCGAGCCATAACCCTCCCAGTCAACCAGGTACTGGAAACCCCTGCCCCGTCGTCTAACCCTCAGGAGGCGTCTCACTGAGTACGCTGGCTGGCCCTCGATGACCCGGGGGGGAGTTTACATTCCAATCTCGCACACTACAGTGCAGAGGCAGCGTATTTTACGACTGCCATAAAACAGCCGACTTCCCACTCTCCTCTCTACGAGAGAGAGAACACAGTGTAGAGCTGGCCCACAGTAACCTGATCCTTCAGATCGTCACAGCAGAGTTGTGACACTAGCTCTCTAAGAAACTTTTCAATGTACTTTCAAAACTATCCAAAACAACAAATTTTCCATAACAACAAACCAAGCTCTCCCTTGTTCAGTGTTTATATTTTTATTCAGGGTACTTCCTCAGAGTTAGATGAACTCGTGGATACCATTTTTATGTCTCTGTGTCCAGTATAAAGGAAGTTGAAAGTAGTTTCGTGAGCCAATGCTGACTAGCGTTCGCGCAACGACAGAAAATCTATGTGCCTCTACATCAAGGGCCTCATTGCCAAAATCCCGAAGTATCCCTTTAACCGTGTTACACAGTGATTGCAGTCTCTCCCCCAATCACTCTCTCCCCCAATTAATCACCTTCTGATGAGCTTAACGTGCAATAAATATCAATAATGGCTCTCTCACTGCAATTATAACATCATGATGATCACCATCCACTCCTTCCAGATGTTTCTCTCTCTCTGTCTCTGTCTCTCTCTCTCTCTCTCTCTCTCTCTCTCTCTCTCATGATTTGATTCATCATTGAATTGCCATTGGGGATTAATCGTTGGTTCCTTGTTTGTTTGTTTTGTAATATGCAGATTTATTTTCACACACAGGACTATCATACACACAGCACCAGATTGGGTAGGTAGGGGTGATGAGACGTGATGTCTCTGCATCTTCAAAGGGAAGCAACCAAATTCCTGCAGTGTTTGTCTTCAAAGAGAGAATGAGTGTTGTCAATGAACAGTAGTCCTCAAACTTGTTATAGTCCCGTGCCCCTTCAAACATTCAACCTCCAGCTGCATATCCCCTCTAGCACCAGGGTCAGCATACATGTTGTTTTTTGCCATCATTGTAAGACTGCCACACACACATTATACATTATTTATTAAAAACCTCTTAGGGCTAGGCATCCCGTCAGCGGGACACCTGTCGACAACTAACAATTATGGAAATTAAACATTGAGGTACTGTACATAGAAGTGTCTTAGGTTGGGTATAATTTGTGGAACGTTCCAACAGGTACAATGTTGCCAACAAACAACGCATACAAAGTAGCACGATCAATTCACCTAGCTAACTAGCTACTGAATAGGCATCAACTTGCCACATAACGTATTCTTAATGTTTGTCCATTGGCTACCAAAGTGAGGACAGACATTTTTCGGAATAAATGTGTTGAGTTAAAAACTTACTGAAATAGCCCACTCCCTACCCGGTATCTTATTCGGCGATACAACTTTGAATGCGTTGTTTGTTGACAACCTTGTTTTTACTAAGTTTTTGGAACATATTCCTGTTGGAACGTTCCACAAATTGTACCCACCCGTGTCTTATATCGGTTAAAAGCTTAAATCCTTGTTAATCTAACTGCATTGTCCGATTTACAAAATGCTTTACAGCGAAAGCATGCCATGCAATTGTTTGAGGACGGCGCCCCACATCAAAATATTTTGCAACTAGCACAGGCTTCGTAAAATCACAAAGACCGATTAAATATTCACTTACTTTTTGAAAACCTTCTCTGATTTGCAATCCCAAGGGTCCCAGCTACAACATGCATGGTTGTTTTGTTAGATAAAATCCTTCTTTATATCCCAAAAAGTCTGTTTAGTTGGCACCATCGATTTGAGTAATCCACTGGTTCAACATGCAGAGAAAGGAATCCAAAAAGCTACCGCTAAACTTTGTTAAAACAAGTCAAAATAGATTTCTCTTTAATTCTCAGGTACCCTAAAATGTAAATAAAACTATCATATTTAATACGGAAAGAAGTGTGTTCAATAGAAAAGTAAAATTAGCAAGTGCTCGTCCTCGTCCTCTTCATCGCAATCGCACAGACGGATTTCCAACTCTGACTCCCTGTACCTAAACTCAAAACTCTTCCTCGTTTGGGAAGAAACAAGCCTGAAACCTTGAATAAAGACTGTTGACATCTAGTGGAAGACAAAGGAATTGCATTCTGGGAGCTGGAATTGCATAGGACCCATAACTTTCCATTGAAAGAGCATGGGCACTCAAATGATTTTTTTCCGTTTGGTTTTTCTTTGGATTTTCGGCTACCATATGTGTTATAGTCTCATACATTATTTTAACATTTCTACAAACTTCAAAGTGTTTTCTATCCAATGGTACCAATTATATGCATATCCTGGCTTCTGGGTCTGAGTAACAGGTAGTTTACTTTGGGCACGTCAGTCAGACAGGAAGTGGAGAAAGATAGACCCTAGCCTGAAGAAGTTTTTGTCACAACCCGGCTCTTGGGAAGTGACAAAGAGCACTTATAGGACCAGGGCACAAATAATGATATAATAATAATCAAAAGTTTTGCTACTTATATAACCATCTTACTTATAACACCTTATTTGTTCATTGAAAATTGTGAATAACTCACCACAGGTTAATGAGAAGGGTGTGCTTGAAAGGATGCACATAACTATGTAATGTTGGGTTGTACTGGAGAGAGTCTCAATCTTAAATCATTTTCCACACACAGTGGAAAAATACAGTCTGTGCCTGTATTTTGTTTTCATGCTAGTGAGGGCTGAGAATCCACTCTCACATAGGTACGTGGTTGCAAAGGGCATCAGTGTCTTAACAGTGCGATTTACCAAGGCAGGATACTCTGTGCGCTGTCCAATCCAGAAATCTGGCAGTGGCTTCTGATTAAATGTAATTTTCACAGAACCGCTTGTTGCAATTTCAATGAAACTCTCTTGTTCAGATATCAGTAAGTGGACTGGTGGCAAGGCATGAAAGGGATAACGAATCCAGTTGTTTGTGTCATCTGTTCCTGGAAAGTACCTGCGTAATAGCACAGCCAACTCACTCCGGTGCTTCGCTACATATCACATTTGACATTGTCCGTAAGCTTGAGTTCATTTGCACACAAAAAAAGCATACAATGATGTAAAAACCTGTGTGTTGTCCTTGTTATTGCAGACAGAGAAGAGCTCCAACTTCTTAATCATAGCCTCAATTTTGTCCCGCACATTGAATATAGTTGCGGAGAGTCCCTGTAATCCCAGATTCAGATCATTTAGGCGAGAAAAACATCACCCAGATAGGCCAGTCGTGTGAGAAACTCATCATCAGGCAAGCTGTCAGACAAGTGAAAATGATGGTCAGTAAAGAAAACTTTAAACTCGTCTCTCAATTTCTTTTAAAACGTGTCAATACTTTACACCTTGATAACCAGCTCACTTCTTTCTGTATGTTGTAAAAGCGTTACATGGTCGCTGCCCACATCATTGCATGGTGCAGAAAATACACAAGAGTTCAGGGGCCTTGCTTTAACAAAGTTAACCATTTTCACTGTTGTGTCCAAAACGTCTTTCGAGCTGTCAGGCATTCCCTTGGCAGCAACAGCCTCTCGGTGGATGCTGCAGTGTACCCAAGTGGCATTGGGAGCAACTGCTTGCATGTGCGTTACCACTCCATTATGTCTCCCTGTCATTGTTTTTGCGCCATCAGTACAGATACCAACATGAGCAGCAGCTACGTTTGGCTACATACGGACCGTTGTGGAATTCCCGCGAGAGAGTAATGGTAAATGTGATTGGATGTTAATTATTTGACTAGACTACCTGTATTTGACATTGTGTCGTTATTCCGCTGAACACTAGATGGTTGACTTTTTTATTTTTGGCAGTGAAACGAGGCTACTCAGGCAAGAATAAAACGTAGCCCCGTTGGATAATATAAATGGACTGTTTGAAAATGCAAAGAAAAAACATGTAAAAACGATTAGTTATTATTATTTTTTTTATGTGAATCACGTTTTTATTTGGCGTACCCCCGACAGCATTGCAGGTACCAATGGGGGTACGTGTACCTCAGTTTGGGAATACCTGTCCTAGAAGAATAGCTACTGCTATGTCTCTCTCTTGTTACAATCAAAACAATAACAAAACAACTCTTATACCTTTTGCAAAATACACACATTGTGCCACATTTAACAGGGTGCAACATACCGACACTGAACATTGCAGGTAGAAATGTCATGAATAGAGCTGACACGATTCCATATTCTACATGTCACTGAGGTATGTATGTCTGTCCTTCGGAGTATTTGAAAAGTTACAATGTTGTGCTCTCCTGAACACAGCCCTACTATTTCTTATTGGACACCTCGTTTCACTGGCAGAGGAGGCATAAATGCCAGCAAACCGGGGACATTCCCAGAACATTAGCTAAGATTCACATTAAGTTAAATACATTAAAAGAATGTTGCTGAAAACAACATTTTATAAAATAAAATAAATGTTTTGTTTTGAATTAATTATCATTGGAATGTTCTCCTAACGTTCACTAAAATATTGATACATCTGTAACAATCACCATAGAATATTCCCCAAAAGTTCTAATTAGGTTTCCAGGTTATAACACAATGTACCAGTAATGTGTTCCCAGCAAACCAAAATTGGTTCTGTGAAAGTTTCCAGAATATTTGTTAGGTTGTGGCAAATGTTTTCATAACACAAAAACTGTCCAGTCGTGCTGATGATTATTTAATGTTTGCACAAAACTTTTGCCTGATGTTGCAAGAACATTCCCAGAACACGTTTTGTGTGTTCTTTAAAGTTTCCCAGAATGTTTCATTAGGTTGTGGGAACATCACAAAATATTTGTTCCCAAAAAACAAAAACTGTCCAGGTGGGGATGATTTTTACTAAATGTATTTTAGGATGCAAGAAACATTCACCTGGTGTTACAAGAACGTTTTGAGAAACACATTTAATCTGTTCTTTAAAGGTCCCCAGAATGTTTCTTTAGGTTGTAGTATCCCAATACACTTCAACTGTGCAGTTGTGTTGACATTCTGATAATGTTGAGTTTAAAGTTTCCCAGAACATTTAAGTAGGTTGTGGGAACAGTGTGCATACATTACAAGAGAGAGGTTCCCAAAACACAATATATGCTCAGTTGTGATGACAACTCAGTTAACCCACTGTTCCTAGGCCGTCATTGAAAATAAGAATTTGTTCTTAACTGACGTGCCTAGTTAAATAAAGATAAAATAAAAATGTTTCAAGAATCTTATTGTGATATTCACAAAGGTTGCACAGAACATTCCCATAATGTTGCATAATATTCCACAGTTTTCAAGTAAGTCTGTTTTTCTGACGTTCATAGCATATTTGTTTTAGGTTTAACTTGTATTCTTGTGTAAAATACAGTGTTACGAGTACACGGCATATGAAGAGGGTGGGAACATTTTAATAACTCAGCAATTGTTTTTTGTGTCTGGATTGACATAATAGTAAGCATTGAATTCCTGACTTGACCATACTGCCATGGCTATATACTGAAAAAAGAAGATGTAAGAGAGCTTCCCTGGTGGCGCAGAAGATTAAAGAGCTGGCCTGGGATCCAAACATTACAGTTTCAAACTCTAGATGGTCAACATATAAAGTGTAAAAAATATGGTTGTGTTTGTATGATTAAATGTTCAAATGTTATATGAATGAAATGAAAATGCCATGTGTCTCTATATCACCTTAAAATGTGAATTGCCATTAAATCTGGAGAGAAACATAATGGGGATGTATTCCAATCTGCTTTAAGGAGCTACAAATTCGCATACTGAGTATGTTGTGGTAATATCTCAAGCTTGAATATAATATTTTCTAAATGTTTTTTGAGGACTTCAAAGACATGATAAAAATGTGAACATCAATGGAATATTATGTTAAACTAAAACAAATATGCTATGAATGTCATAAAAGCAGAATTATTTGGAAATTGTTGAACATTGTTCAACATTGTGGGAATGTTCTGTGCAATCTATGTGAATATCCCAAGAATATTGTTACAACATCCCAGACAACTCCCAGAACTTAAGTAGATGTTCTGGGAACCTTTAAAGAACTTAGACCCGGAGTTCTGCCAATATTCTTACAACATTATAGGAATGTTTTGTTCACCCTGATACAAACATTGTAGAATCATCTGCACAATAGGACAGTTTTGGAACATTATAGGACAGTTTTGGGAACATGTCCCCACAATGTTGTCATCGACAACCTAATGAAACATTCTGGGAACCTTTAAAGAACAGATTAAATTAGTTCTAGGAACGTTCGTGCAACATCAGGCAAAACATTCTAGTGTGTAATCATCAGCCCGACTGGACGTTTTTTGTATTATGAGAACATTTCCCGTGACCTAGTGAATGTTCTGGGAACTTTCACAGAAACAATTTTGGTTTGCTGGTCTACCTCTTGTTGTGCAAATGAGTAACGGAGCAAGATCAAGAGGTTACAACTTTTGCTATCCTCATTGAAACATCACATTTTCTCACAATACATTGACAAACACAAGGCAGTGTTGCAAGATTGATTTCAGTGATTCCTCTCTCTCCTGTGTAGTTTTAGACTCTGTGAGTGTGAAGGCTCAGGGATTTCTCGATGCCTTGGGGGAAGTTCTGACTGAGCGAGTTTTAGAAGAGCTAAATTAAACTCTGGTGGACAAAGTTCTGCAATGATCTGTTGCTGTAATTCTACTGAGTCTACAGTCACCATACTTCATACCCCACACTGCAACAGACTTCCGTTCAAATACTATTTTAAATATTTTAGCATTTTCTTTAGCCTGCCTGGAGGGCAGGTGGGAGGGAATTACACTTTTGGGACTCACCTATAAGCTTCCATCTCAACAGGCAAGCTCAATCAAGCATGGCTAAAGTCGTTGGAAAGATTTCAGTAGTTTTTTCTACTGCAGGAAAAACCCATCCCCTCAAATACTACGCACTGCAGGAGGTGATGCCTTGTAGAGATGGGAAAGTAGTGGGTGTGACGCTCTCACACAGCATTGTTTCCTAGTACATAGTGTCACACCCTGACCATAGTTTACTTTGTATATTTCTATGTTTTGGTTGGTCAGTGTGTGATCTGAGTGGGCATTCTATGTTACATGTCTAGTTTGTCCAGTTCTATGTTCGGCCTGATATGGTTCTCAATCAGAGGCAGGTGTTCGTCATTGTCTCTGATTGGGAACCATATTTAGGTAGCCTGGGTTTCACTGTGTGTTTGTGGGTGATTGTTCCTGTCTATGTGTTTTCACCAGATAGGGCTGTTTAGGTTTTCATTACGTTCTTTATTTTGTAGTGTTTGTATTGATTTGTGTTTTACGTTTGGTTATTAAACATGGATCGCAATCTACACGCTGCATTTTGGTCCGACTCTCCTTCACATACAGAAAACCGTTACACATAGAGTTTTCCAGTGGGACAAGACAGTAGGGGAAAAAGGCTAACACTGAAGCTAGGAAGAATCTGATGACAGGGAAGAAAAAATATGTTGCTAGTTTGATAGGGAGAAGAGAGATAATGTCTGTGTTCCAAAGCAGGTTGACATTTATTGGGATAAGTCTGGTCCTGGAGGCAGAAATTAGTGATTTCTGCTAAATGGACCAGCTGTAAAGTCAAAATTGGCTATGTTGTAAAAATTCATGAAAACAACAATATGCTTTTTGGTATTATGGTTAGGGTTAGGCATTAGGGTTGGCAGTGTGTGATGACTTTGTGGCTGTGCCATCTAGTGACCACTGCAGAGCGGCATCCAGGACAAAATTCATGATGAAAAACGCTAATCCCTTCCGTGATGTATCATCATGTCCCAGGGGCGTTGGGCCAGTAACCGAAAGGTTGCTGGATCGAATCCCCGAGCTGACATGGTAAAAATCTGTCATTATGCCCCTGAACAAGGCAGTTTACCCACTGTTCCTCGGTAGGCTTTCATTGTAACTAAGAATTTGTTCTTAACTGACTTGCCTAGTTAAATAAAGGTAAAAATATATACAGTTGAAGTCGGATGTTTACATACACCTTAGCCAAATACATTTAAACTCAGTTTTTCACAATTCCTGATATTTCATCCTAGTAAAAAATCCCTGTCTTAGGTCAGTTAGGATCACCACTTTATTTTAAGAATGTGAAATGTCAGAATAATAGTAGAGAGAATGATTTATTTCAGCTTTTATTTATTTCATCACATTCCAAGTGGGTCAGAAGTTTACATACACTCAATTAGTATTTGGTAGCATTGCCTTTAATTTTTTAAAACTTGGGTCAAATGTTTTGGGTAGCCTTCCACAAGCTTCCCACAATAAGTTGGGAGTAATTTGGTCCCATTCCTCCTGACAGAGCTGGTGTAACTGAGTCAGGTTTGTAGGCCTCCTTGCTCACACACGCTTTTTCAGTTCTGCCCCCAAATTTTCTATAGGATTGAGGTCAGGGCATTGTGATGGCCACTCCAATACCTTGACTTTGTTGTCCTTAAGCCATTTTGCCACAACTTTGGAAGTATGCTTGGGGTCATTGTCCATTTGGAAGACCCATTTGCGACCAAACTTTAACGTCCTGACTGATGTCTTGAGATGTTGCTTCAATATATCCACATCATTTTTCTCCCTCGTGATG